>NC_043702.1:112010733-112041061 GCF_006229205.1 Suricata suricatta
TTCATTAAATCCAATGATACAGCAAACACTCCCAAAATAAACTTAGATTGTATTGCAGTTTCACTTAACAGTATATAAAATGCTGTGTTGTGACAGGTATCAACTATCCATTAGATACTGAATCAATTTTTCTTAAGCACTACTAACTGCTTGCTTTTCTTGAAGCTAGATCATTCTGAAAATTTCCTGTTAGACCTATATACACAATGGAGTACTACATGGCAATGAGAAAGAATGAAATATGGCCATTTGTAGGAAAGTGGATGGACCTTGAGGGTGTCCTGCTAAGTGAAATAAGTCAGGCAGAGAAGGACAGACACCATATGTTCCCACTCATAGGTCTAACAGGAAATTTTCAGAGTGATCTTTTGTGTTTTAAATTACAAAACTTGAGCCATTCGTAATTTCACTACAGTTTTACAGGTGACCAGCTGAAACCATTTTTATAGCTGCTTTTACGTAAAAACTGAGTAGTGATTTAGCAAAAGCTGAAGACTGTCTGAATCCAAAGGGGCTATCTGGCCGTTTTCCCCCAGATCCCTAAGCCAAAGACTTAGTAACATGCACGAGAGACACCACACCCTGCTCTGACACCACCTCTGGTCCTACTACCACTCCTATGACTTACGTTAGGACTAAGACATTTTAACAGGCTGCACAAAATTAAGATTAAATGATACAAAGAAAAGGGACATAACTAAAATACAGGAAAACACAAGGTCAGAACTAACATCCACACTGTAGAAAAGTAAGTTTGTGTCAAATGAATGGAAACTTGAATCAAACAGTTTGAAGGTAAACCATAAAAATTCACTGGGGGGAGGGAGGAGCACTTGGCTGGCTCAGTTGGAGTGTAAGGCTCTTGATCTCAGGGTTGTGGGTTCAAGCCCCACCTTGGGTTTGGAGAGTATTTAAAAATAAAATCTTTCCCAAAAAATCCACTGGGAATGAAAGAGGAAAACAGATAAAACATAAGGGAAGAAAGGATCAATATGGAAGATAAACATCCATTCAAAATTAGTAAGGCAATATGCTTCTACTGCAGATTACAGAGGGCCACAAAGTCTTTGTCAGTCTTTCCATCAAGAAATTTCTCCCCTTGAATCCAGCTGGTCTTGTGACTTGTCTGAGATCAATAAAACGTGACTCAAAACAAATGCTGCACCAGCGATGGAACTAGCCCTTGGGAGGCTCCGGGCTCCCGCCCTCCGAAGGCAGCCGCGCGGTCTGGATAGTGCAGGGTGCTCTGCGGGAGAAGGGTGACATGGGGGGGAAACCAAGACGCTCTCAGCCAGCACTGAGCCAAGGACCCCAATCTGGGTCTCCCAGTGTAGCCTTCGTGTGCAGCCACAGGACTGAGTCCAAGTGAGAGCACCAGAAGAACTTCCAAGCCAAACCATAGAATCATGAAAACTAATAAACTACTGCTGGTTTAAGCCACTAAGTGCTGGGTGTCTGTTCTGTAGCAGCGGATAACTGATGCACAAAACCAATCTGAAACAACACAACCCCGCCAGAGCACAGGGACAGAGCTGGACCCTGCAGTAAAAGACACTTGTATCCCAAGTCCTGGCTAGAAAATACTCGATCTTAAACTGTATGAAAACCCAGCTTGTTTCAAAAGCCTGGTTGAAAGTAACAGCTTTTCTATTTCTTAAATTACCTTCCATTATTTACTTACTCAAAAAAATATTCTAAATTCCATCCCAGGATTAAGTCAGGCATGAAAATTTTAGTGTCAAATCTTCATACTTTACAATTTTGTATCTACCTACGTGAAGAAGCTTTAAAGAAACTCCACCTGTGTGAGTGTATTCTCATTCTCTGATCAATTCGTTCACCAGCAGTTTTTGAGGGTTTACCAGGCGGTAGGCATTAGAGTGGCAAAGAAGCACAAGGCACTGAGGGCAGGTAAAAATCTGACACGGCTCACCCTTTCCAGAAACTCAATCCCCACCGAGTCTGCGCTCCCAAAGCACTCCGTGGGAATCTCTGCTTTCGGACAGTGACAGCACTAGCATCGAACACTGGGGAGCACTTCCTGGCATAATTCTACACCTTCCAGTGATTCTCGCACTCAAGCCTCACACCAGGAGAACCGGCATCATCCCCACTTCACAGATGAGGAAATGCACTTTCGACCCCCACTGAGACTCTGGGCAGAGGGCCTGTTTCTTCACCTCCATGTCCTCCCCAGTCCCCAGAACACGTCTCTCTCGTCAAATAAAGACACCAGTTTATCCAAGCACTAGAAATGAGTATGATCAGTTCCTTTAAAGGACAATTGTTCACTCCTCAAAAGCAAAAGTTAGTAATACCTTTTTGGGCTAAGAAAAAATGGGTTAGGACTAAATAAATATCCCTGGTTTACTGGTAAGACAAATGTAAGACTGAATTTACCAACTCAACTATTAAGTCCTAAACTTATAAATAAGTCCAATTTGATAGTAACACATTTTACTCAGCACCATTTTTTTTTAATTTACATCCAAGTTAGTTAGTATATAGTGCAATAATGATTTCAGGAGTAGACTCCAGTGCTTCATCCCCTACAGAGAACACCTGATGCTCATCCCAACAAGTGTCCTCCTTGATGCCCCTTCACCCATTTACGCATCCCCCCACCACCTCTCCAGGAGCCCTCAGTCAGTTCTCTGTATTTAAGAGTACTCAGCACCATTTTAATGCTGAAACCCAGAAACATCACAATGGCAACTGTATACATCTGTATTTTAAAAAGTTTTTTTAAGAAGTCCATGACAAAGGAATAAGAAAATACGCAGCCATACCCATTAAAATATATGCATGGTAAAGAAAAACCCAAGTAACTATAAGATGGGCTATTTTGACCAATGCACCGGGGTATTTGGGGCTGCTCAGTGCTATTTGGGTTAGTAGAACTGGAATGACCAGCTATAAAACCAGTGACTACCAGGTTCATTGCACACTCTGACTTAAAAACAAAAATGAAAACCTTACAAACGTACCTGATACACGAAAAACTCGCAATCCTTAGAATACTGGATAGAAACTGAAATTTGGATTCTATAAGGAAAACAAAATCAAAATTGGGAGCATTTTACAGACCTACCCCCTAACTCACTATCACCTCCAAATACAAAAAGGAGCACAAGACACGTACTCCCACAACCAGACAAAACGGCCCCGCGTGAGCACAACCTCCGCAGGGGTGCATTTTAGAGAGGCTCCTACGCCAAATCCTCACTCTCACCTGAGGACAGCTGTTTTCTCTCCTGGAAATCCGACTGGGAACTGAGCACGCTCACTGCAACTGTGCAGTCACAACTCTTGGTGGAAGATGCTGTTGGCGAACACAGAATCAACTCCCAGCCCCTTTACCCTTGCCTCCGCCCCTACACAGACAGAAAGACAGACACTCCCTTTCTCCCAGCTATGGGGACACATCGACAAGAAAGGAAGTCTGAGAGTGAGCTCTGAGAAAGCTCCTGGCTTCCTAATGAAAGGGACAGTGTGGTGGACACTCGCCAGCGCACGTCTGTCTGTCCTGCATGGAAATGTATGTTACTAGCACAGCCATCTTGAAGCTTCAAAGCAACAAGTGTAGCACGAAAACCCCACATGCTAAAGGTGAGGCGGCAGAGAGCTTGGATCTCCAATGATTTCATCTTCATTTGTTAAACAGCTAGCAACTGCTCACCTTTGCCCTTCTTCAGTAAAAAAAATAAGCCAGCCTTTGTGTTGTTACTGTTGGCTCCGTTTTCTGTTATTTTTAGCAGAATGCCTGCCTTACTAATACATTTACAAACATTTAGAGAATATGGTGTACAATTCCTTTAATTAAAAAAAAACTTACAGTACTTGTCTAAATAGAAAACAGTCATACTGATGCCAAGTGACAAACTGAATCCAGGAGGTACTTGATAGTTTTCCTTCAATAATATTTCTTCTAACTATCCAAGTGAGATAATTCACCTTAGAAATTTCACAGAATACAGAGAAGTATAATGAAGGAAAAACACTCACTACTAAAAGATAATCACTTTTAGTATTTGGTATATTTCGTTCCAATCAGTTTTTAAACAACACTGACATACAAAAATATACTTTTTTATTTTCATAAGTTGGGATCATACAAGATACAATTTATTATTATTAACTGACGCATGGACCAAGCAACAATAGTTCAATGGTATATGAAAGAATCCCTTCCACCATTTCGCCTCACATGCAGACACATGCACACACAGGCGTGTGCACACACAGCCTTCACTCTCTAGTCCACCTCACAAAAATAGCCACTTTTAATATTCTTGGTATTACGCCTCTCTTGATTTATCACCTGTAACCACATCAACGGACTTTCCACCATGAAGGTGAAAAACTGAGTTCCCCTTCACCCTTCTTCCCAATTCTTATTACTTCTATTTTCATTTTCAGTTTTTGTACTTCTTGATATTATAAAGCTAAAAAATACACTTAAGCTCTATTTCTTGACTGATGAATTTTGGATAGAATGTCTTTGCTTCCAATTGTAAGATAAGGAAGTTAGTGTTCTTATAATGGCAAGCAGTTTTAGTCATAAAATTTAAGCACAGGATTAAAATGTGATTATCATTTGACCTTACCCAACCCAGAGTGAAGAAGAAAAAAATGGATATGCTTGTTGCTTTAAGCCCTACTTCACTTAACGTCAGAAAAAGTGTTGGGAAAGATAGAAGCGTAATGAGGAACAAATACAGAAAACAATTAAAAGAACTCGTAAATCCTCGATGAATTGGAAAACATAGTGACAGGCCAACATGAATTTCAAAATTAAAGAAGATGAAGCCAGATCAGGAGAGTATAGCACTGAGGCCAGGCAACAGGAAAGGAATACTCTTAACAACTCTTTTACAATGGTCTCCTCAAAAGAGAGCCATCGTAATGCAAACACTGATGCTCAGAGGTGCTGAAGAGACAGTAAATGACCTATCACTCTGAGTTCCGGTTAGCATCAATTATCTCTGAGAAATGAAGAGCATCAGATTAAAAAAAAAAAAAACCTGACAAGGGCAATATCTTTATTGTTTCTACAGAGGAAAACCATGGATGAGCCTAAATATTAAAAATTACTAAATGTGGTATGAAATTGAGCATTAGGACCTGTAGCAGATTATTAAATAACAGCTACTGTTTGTTAGCTATTTAGTATGTCCCATGCATTGTGATAAGAGCTAATCAAACATTATGATCTCTGAGTAGTCACCCATTTATTATCAGCACCATTTTACGCATGAGAAATTTAAGGCATATTAAGATTTTTGCCCATAGTCACTAGTAAATGGTAAAGCCAACATCTGGAGTTAAATTCCATCTTCTTAACCACTGGAAAAAAACCAATAGTATGTGCGTACTTAAAAATGAGAAAAGTAGATGGATGAGAAGAACAGAGTCACTAAAAGCAAGTTACATCAAATTACTCATTTTTTTTTCCAGAATTTCTGAGTGACCGTGTTGCAAGGGTATAGTCAAATCTCTAAGATATACTGCGCAGTGATTTGATGTCATTTACGCAAAGTGAGATAAAATACCCAAATGTTTACAGAATAAAGTGTAAAAGTCTCATTTTCTTTAATTATCCCGCTTCCGGTTGCCCACCTAATCTCTTGAATTCCAATTTCCTGACAAGAGACAAATACTACCTATAGTTTGACATGTATCTTTCTCACTCTTACCTGTTTTAAGAAAAATGTTGGCTTCCTAGCAGGACATCACACTTAATGGCGGTTATTTCTGAGAAGGAAATTGGAAGTGGAGGAATCATATCACACTCTTACACACCACTTAGACCTTTTAGAAGAGGAACTAATGTATTATGTAGATAATACAAATTGTTTTCATCATAACGATGCTCAAAGAAAACAGCAAGAGCATCTAAGTGTGACCCCAGTGGCCTCCTTGGAAGGGAAAAGTCTGATATACTAAACTCTGTAACAATTAAAAACTTGTACATGACAAAACCATAAAGTTAAAAAGATACACGCAAACCAGGAAAATATTTGTAACAGCAAAGTGATAAATAAAATAATGGTATTCTGAGTATATAAAAAGCTCTTACAAATAATATGAACATATCAAATTTATAAAACTGATTAAAGACATGGGCCTCATACCATAAAAATTAAGGATAAGAAACAAGCAATTCACTTGAAGAAAAAATGGCTAAAACCATTAGCAACAAAGTTAAGCCTCAGTATAACAAATAAGTGAAAAATAAAACAGCAATATGATGGCAAAAAATTAAAACTAAAAAGATAACAAAAGTGACTGCTATGGCGTGACAAAGCAGAAACTTACACACTCGTGACAGAAATGGGAACCGGCAACATGTGGACAACAAGCTGGGGTATGTAAATGTTCTGCACAAACAAAACAGAATAGAAATTCCTTTAAACGTTAAAACTGAAGGGGCGCCTGGGAGCCTCGGTCAGTTGAGTGTCTGACTCTTGGTTTCGGCTCAGGTCATAATCTCAGGGTTTGCTCAGGTCGAGCCCTGAGTCGGCTCTTCGCTGACAGTGCGGAGCCCACTTGGGATTCCCTCTATCCTTCTCTCTGCCCCTTCCCTTCCTCTGCCCCTTTCTCTCTCTCTCTCTCTCTCTCTCTCTCTCTCTCTCTCTCTCTCTAAATAAGTAAATAAAAACTTAAAAAAAAAATTAAACTGCGGCCTCGGGTGACAGAGCCAGCCCTCCCGTGACAGGCTGCGGGGACAGCCCTGCAGTGCTCTAGGCTGCACTGATCACACCTGCAGTGGAGGTTCGCTCTGGGTACCACGTTTTAAGAGAGAGACCAACAAACAGAGACATTTCCACAGCAGGACACAAAAATGAAGTGTGAGGGCTAGAAACCATGTTATACAATGAACAAGTTAAAAGAGAACATTTTGCTTAAAAAGATTTTAGGGAAGATATCACGGCATTCCTGAAATATGGGAAGGCCTGTCCCACGGAAAACAGAACTTGTTCTGTACTGCTCAGGAGGGCAAAACAAAGACTCCTACTTCTCAGAGCTGCTAAATCATGAGACAGTTCTGCCCTTGCAGTGAGATTTTAGTTACCCACTGCATCGGACATCAATGGCCCCCCAGCAACTCGGCAACAAAGATTCCTCTAGGCTGGAAACCTTAGGCGTCATGAACTGGAAAGCACTCTGTGGTTCCAAGTAAAGTATGCATACATATTCCAGAACTATGACCACCACTCTACTCTCACTAGGGTGTCCTGCGTACCAATTCAGACACATTATATGCTAAACCATTCTGGGCTATCAGAGTCCTGTGCATACAATAATCATTTAGTCAGTTCTAGCAATCCCTACCCTATTAGTTCCCTTTTCCTACTCACAACCTGACAGATACACAACCTGATCTAGAATCCACCAAAACCCTATCCTAGATACAGGCTGCTTTCATAACTGTGATCTATTTTGTGTTCCTGGACTTGCCTCAGCTGTCCCAATTCTAGCTCCTTACCCTGCAATCTGTGGTATACCCTTACTGGACCTTTTCTAATTTAAATGTATTTATTTAAGAGAGAGAGAGAGAGAGAGCGCGCACAGAGGAGGAGCTAAGAGAGAGAGAGAGAGAGAGAGAGAGAGAGAGAGAGAATCCCGAGGGGGCTCCACACCTTCAGTGCGGAGCCCAACAGCGGACCCCAACTCACAAACCATGAGATCATAACCTGAGCTGAAACCAAGGGTCAGACACTGGACCCAATGAAGCCCCCAGGCGCCCAGGCTACTAGAACCTCTGAAACTGTTTCCTTCCTCATTCACTCAAAAACTAGGGGCCTCCTACATTCAAAGTACTCATGGACCTGATATGCAAAATGCAGTTGCATTAAGACACAGTTCCTGCCTTCAGGGGAGCTGACCACAGACAAAGAGACATAAAGGATCTATGTAATAAGTAGACAGTATAAAGTCACAAGGAAGCAAAGTAATGTAATACCAGACAAGAGAAATCATTCTAACTTTGTAAAACTGTGATCAGGGAAAAAATTGAGATTATGTTAGACTTTATATTTGAAGGATTTAGAAGATTTTCATTGACAAAGACAAAGGGGGAAAAATAGGTAGAAAAACTGGCTTAAGCAACAACCTACATAAAAGAAAGCACACTGGTACGTGCACGGTTAATCACACCAGTAAGATCATGCAATTGATTACAGAATGTGAACAGATAATTAAAGAAAGTTTATCCAAGTCAAAGAACATAAAAATAGTTTCTCCAAGGAGTTAACCCAGTAAGTTCCAGAGGTACAGCACCCTGCATTCCCCCCGGGACACACAGCAGCAAGTGAGACTACTCAAATGGCGTAAGGATTCCACCAGATGGAAGATACTGTCCTTTTCCCATTCTCACAGGGCATCACACTCTTCTGGGCAGCAGCTCTGAGCCCCTCTTTCAGCACACTCTAATAACAGACTTTGTAAAAAAAGAACTCCAAAACATGCCTGAGTGTCAAAAAAGAAATAAAATAGGAAGCATCATAAAATTGGCAATAAAAAAATCTCAGCTACTGGTCTGGGCTAAGCCCTTAACTCAAAAAATGACTTGTTTTCTGATCTATAAGATAAATGGGTATAAGACTAGGGGACTTCTAAAGTCTCCTCTAGTTTGAAATTCTACAAATTCTCTTGGGAAAAAAGGTTCAGCTATGTTTCCAGGTGTCTGGAACTCAGACAGTTGAAATCATCAGTTTCTGGGGCACCTGGGTGGCTCAGCTGCTTGAGAGTCCAACTCTTGATTTCAGCTAAGGTCATGATCTCACAGTTTGTGCATTCAAGCCCTGCATCAGGCTCTGTGCTAACGGTGTGAAGCCTGTTTGGGATGCTCTCTCTCCCTCTCTCTCTGCCCCTCCTCTGCTCATGCCCTGTCAAAAAAAATTTTTTTAACTTTAAAAACATTTTTTAGTTCAAAAAAAGACACCGTCAGTTTCCTCAAATATAAATATAGATGCAATTTCTACTTCACGTAACTTGTTATGAGCAATAACAAAACTAAATGAATTATAAAACCTACACAAGTTTTTATGGCCACACATTAAAGCACATGCCTATTACAGTTCTACTTCCAGTAGCTGCAGGGTCTATAATTTTGCCATACATAAAATTATAAACTCTGTATAATATAAAAAACAAGTATTCCAGAAAACAGCATATAAACTATTCTTTAAATCCAAAATGGGATACATACAAAGGAAACAACACCTAACCATATCATCAAACTGCTGAAATCAAAGCTAGAAAAATCTCACAGGTAGTCAGGGAAAATGTTATGTTATACATAGGTAACAACAAAACATAACAGCTGACTTCTCATCAAAAACAAAGGAAAGCAGAAGACACTGAAAGGACATCTTCAAAACAGAAGAAACTTAAAGGACATCCTCACAGTGACAGAAGAAATTAACAAATCAGAATTCTATATACAATAAAAAAATCCTTCAAAAATTAAAAGAAAATGAAAACATTTTAAAATAAACAAAAAATGAGTGTACTGGTCACCAACAGACTTACTCTAAAAGAAATGCTGAAGAAGAAAGCACTTCAGGCTGCAGGAAAATAGTATCACACAGAAACTCACAACCATAGAGAGAATAAACAGAAACACTGCAAATAAGTAGACATGAAAGATTATACTTATCTTGCTCTCCTTTAAAAGACATAAAAAGGGCATAAAACAAAAACTAAAACATTGTATCTTATGGTCCACAACATACTTATATCTGCTATACATACAAGCAGCAGACCAAGGCACTCAGAGGAGGGGTAATGGAACTACAGTATTTCAAGAGTGTTGTATTTTACATCACGTAGTAAAATATTAACCCAGTATATAATGTGATGAATTCGGGATGCATATTATAATCCCAAGAGCAGGATTTCTCAACCTCAGCACTACTGGCATTTTGAATATTTTTTGCTTGGGGAAAATTGCCCTATACATTACAGAATATTTTAGCAATGTCCCTGGCCTCTACCCACTAAATGCAACAGCATACCTGGGGTACCTGGGTGGCTCAGTCGGTTGAGCATCCAGCTTCGGCTCAGGTCATGATCTCATGGGTCGTGGGTTCGAGCCCCGTGTCAGGCTCTGTGCTGACAGCTCAGAGGCTGGAGCCTGCTTCGGATTCTGTATCTCCCTCTCTCTCTGACCCTCCCCTGCTCGCGCGCGCTCTCTCTCTCTCTCTCTCTCTCTCTCAAAAATAAATAAAACATAAAAAAAAAAAAACCCAGCACACTCACCCCAAGTCATGACAACCAAAAATGTCTCCAGACATTGTCAAATGTCCCCAGGTGAGCAAAATTACCCTGGCTGAAAACCACTGCCCTACAATAACCACTAAGTAATATAAAACTACAGAGAAGTTCAGTTTTTTCCATTATGGCCCACTGACAAGCCTTTGTAGTCTTTTTTTTTCCCCCAGCCACTCTAGCCTCCCACATGAAATTTTATTGCCACAGATATACTGTATATGTTTACATACTGTGTCCCACTGGAAAAGCACAAATGACTATAAATATCTAAGTTTTTTGCACCCTACCCCAGAACCAATTATTGCCCCCTTGGCGGTGATATCCTCCCCTCCACTGAGAATGCACACTGACAGAGGGATTTAAATGAAATACTAGAAAAAAGTTTCAACTAACCCAATGGAAGGCAAAAACAAATCTATATATGAACAGAGATTTTTTTTTCCAATAGGACTAATAGAAAATAAATAACAAGGGGCGCCTGGGTGGCTCAGTCAGTTAAGTGTCCGACTTGGGCTCAGGTCATGATATCACAGTTCCTGGGCTCAAGCCCCATGTCAGGCTCTGTGTTGAGAGCTCAGAGCCTGGAGCCTGTCTTTGGATCCTGTGTCCCCCCTCTCTCTCTGACCCTCCCCTGATAATGGTGTCTCTCTCTCTCTCTCTCTCTCAAAAAAACATAAATAAAACATTAAAAATAAAAGAAAATAAATAACAAAACAGTAGACCTAAATTTAATCATATCAATAATAATAGTAGCTATAGATTTGTTTTATATTTTAATAAGAGTCAAACCTAACAAACCAATAGCAGAGATAAAATAATAAGGTAAAAAATTCTAAATCCAAAAATTACAGCAATATAGAGAAAAGAAAACTCAGTCATATGAGTAATTACATTAGTAAATATGAATGGTCTAAACACCCCCAATTAAAAGGTAAAGACTGTCAAATGAGATAAAGAAAAAAAAAAAAAACAGAACCAGACCCAAAAATATGCTGTCTATGAGGCAGCTTCAACATAAAACACATATAAGCCAACTGTAAAATAACATTTTAAGAAGACATAAGATGTAAACTTTAATCAGGAAAGTCTGGACTGGTTATATTAACATGAGATACACTGAATTTCAAGACAGAAAAAGGGGGCGCCTGGGTGGCTCAGTTGGTTGAGCATCTGGCTTCGGCTCAAGTCATGATCTCACAGTTCTTGGGTTTGAGCCCCGCGTCAGGCTCTGTGCTGACAGCTAGCTCAGAGCCTGGAGCCTGCTTCGGATTCTGTGTCTTCCTCTCTCTCTGACCCTCCCCTGCTCGCACTGTCTCTCTCTGTCTCTCAAAAATAAAATAAAAAACATAAAAAAAATTTTTTTCAAGACAAAGATGTGGACATTCTAAAAGGATAAAAGATGTAATAATACATCAAGAAGATATAATGATTATAAATGTGGATGCATCTAACAACAGAGCGTCAAAATACATAAAGCAAAAAAGATAAAGAAACAAATATTCACATAGTTGAGAGATTTCACTTCTCTCTCAGTAACTGATAGAACTAAAGAAAAAAATCAGTAAAGTTATAAAAGATATGACTCACCATCACCCATCTTGACCAGGCATTTACAAAAAAAAAAAAAAAAAAAAAAAACTACACCCACAACAGTAGAAAATCAAGATAGACCATATGGTGGACCATAAAAAAAAATTTTTTAAATAACAAAAAATTCCAAATGACTGAAACTTTATAGAGTATCTTGTATAAACACAATCAAATATTAAACTGAAATAAAACACTAAGATATCTAAAAACCCCTATATATTTTTAAGCAGCATTCTTCTAAATAACCCATGGTTCAAAGAAATCACAAGGGAAGTTAGAAAACATTTTACACTCAATAATAATGAAAACACATTTCATCAAAACTTGTAAGACAAAAATAAGCAGTGATGTAAGATAAATCCATAGACTTAAGCACTTATTTTTTAAAAAGAATGTTTAAAATCAATGACATACTATTTTACCTTTAGAAGCCAGAAAAAAGACAAGTAAATTAAAATAATATGAGCAAAGGCAGTAAAATAGAAAAGGACAAATTTAAACAAAGCAAAAAGCTGACTCTTTGAAAGATTAATAAAATGTATAAACTCCTAGTAAAACTGATCAAAGGGGGAAAAAAAAGAGAGGGAGAACACAATTTACCAATATCGGAATAAGGGGATTATCATTACAGATCTTGCAGACACTTAAGGAATAAGGGCATATTATGAGCAACTTTAAGCAAAATATATCAACAACTTAGATACAATTTTCCCAAAGTGACACAAGATAAAACAAAAAATCTGAATAGTCCTATTAATCAAATTGTTTTTATTATCAGAAATCCCACCCAAATAGCTTCATAGTTGCATTTTACCAAACATGTTAAGTTAGAAATAAACCCTATCTTATTCAAAGTCCTTTAAAAATTAGGGAGAAGGGAATCCTTCCCAACCTATTTCATGAATCCAGCAAAGCCATTATACCAAAACATGAAATGGAAATTACAGACCAATATAAATGCAAAACAAACCCAATCCTTAACAAGGTACATTGAAACTGGTTAATCAAATATAATACATCACGCCCAAATGGGAAGTATTCCAGCCATTAAAGTAATATACCATAATAACACAATAAAGGGAAAATCAAATAGTCATTTCAATAGATATGGGAAAACCTTTGAAAAAAGTGAACACCCACTCATGATAAAACCTCTCAGCAAAATAGGACTAGAAGACTTTCTCAATCTGATTAAAGGCAGAAATAGAAAACTCACACTATTAACTTAGTGATTATCACATAATATGATGATGATGGTGGTAAAATAAATGCTTCCCAATAACGTGAGAAGTAAGACCAGTTACCACTTTCACTCAGAATTGTGCCAGAATTCCTAACCAGTGAAATGACCAGAAAAATTAATGAAAGGCATAAAAACTGCAAACGAAGAAGTAGAACCATGGCTATTTGCAGATGACTTGCAGTTAGTCAGAAGTAACTAACATAAGTGACTTTAAGGACGCTTCAAATACAAAGTCAATACACAACACAACTGCTGACTGGGATGGGGAGTACGTGTGAGTGTGTGTACCTAACAGCAGCTCTACAGTTCACTAGCTCTAGAATGCATATGGAAGTTTATCTATCATTTGGTTCTCTCCATTTGGTTTACTTGATTAACACTTCCAGAACTAATGTATTCAGATAATAAGAAAACAAACTTCACGTTATTGTAAATACACTAAATCTCAGGAGGCGCATGGGGGCTCAGTTGGTTAAGCGTCCAACTTTGGTTCAGGTCATGATCTCACAGTCTGTGGTTTCAACCCCTGTGTCCGGCTCTGTGCTGGCAGCTCAGAGCCTGGAGCCTGCTTCAGATTCTGTGGCTCCCTCTCTCTCTGCACCCCCAGCCCCCACACAGTCTGTCTCTCTGTCTCTCTCTCAATAATAAACTAAAAAAAATTTTTTAAGAAAATAAATTTAATTTTATCAGTTTATTCTCCATTTGTAACATCAATAGTCAACGTGAGCTTCTCTAAACTATTACGTGATTCATACAGTCACTACCACAGCTCTCCTTCTATGGAAAATGCTTGCTGCTCAAGTAGTAAACAAAATCATACTGTTGTTTTTCTATTTCCATAAGCACTTGATCATCTATTTCAAAACCCACTTTTTGAATAAAACATAAGCAAAAGGCACACAAGTACATACAGAGTTAAGGAGAAGGCCTGTGGACTTGGATGAGCACCCCAAAAATTGTGATTTACTTTTCTAGAACAGTTTACAGTTGACTAGATCACAACAATCTCACACAAACACACAGCCCAGCTTACGATCTTCACATTACTAAAATAGTCTGCATAGTGGCATTAAGCTATTTTGACAGAAAATTCATAGACTTATGAAGTTTAGCTTGGAATTACCGATTACTAACATTCCAGTTAACCTAAACAAATCTGTTCACAGAATACAAAACAAGAATCATTCCAAGGACACAGTTCATGGAAATCCTTGAACTGGACACTCTAAGTAGAAGGCAAACTAAGGCAAAGAGTTCTTTGAAAGCACAAACTGGTCACATACACAGAACACAATCTGAAGTTCATGCTGTTAGATACCAAGGCAATGAAAGTACAAGAAACTATCACGTGCATGCAGCACGTGATAAACATTTCATCAAAATGTTTTTAATGATAAAACCACCTCTTAGATTTACGCCAATTTCAAAATGGTAAGACTGTGTGTTGACCACCAGTACATTACAGATTTTAACTTGGTATCAAGGGGCTGGCTCTCCACATTTAGACGGGACAACCTACCTGTTTAGGAAACAGTACTATTTTACAAACAGAATTTTATTAATTACAATTAGCCCAGGTTAATGGTATTGCAGCCTACTTAATTCTGTAATTTAGACTTTTTAAGCTGGTTAAAAATCTCAATTCATACTTACCATTTTGTCATTGTTCCAGGAAAGTACAGGAACAAAAAGGTTTCAGTGTTGATACATCAGCAATAACCAAAGTTAGGAAAGCATCTGTCCCTCACAGTATAATTAATTATCTTTAAGTCTGTTTTTTTCCTTTTCCAGGATGGTATTTACTGACAAACAACTTATTTACGTTAAAAACACAAATGAAAGGAGATTATATCTGAATAGAAGCTAACATGAACTGATTCATAAGTACAAGTTTGAGAAAAGGGACTGATATTCAGACTAAGGGTAATTATGATGTTTTTATACTGATGCTTTATTTAATAGTTTAAAAATACTCTGTACACATTAGCTCATGATGTTTACCACCACACTGTGAGATGAAGGAGGCAAATGCTATATATTTATTTTTAAAACAAGTACACCAGAGTTCAGATGATGATACTCTACCCAGTGTAAACAGGCAGAGAATAATACTCTGTAAGAAGAAATTCTTTGAATCAAAATATGTCCAAACAGCAACAAGAGGCTATCTAATGAAATTTGCTTGACTGAAACAGATGATTATTCTTAAAATCATACTGAAAATCTCTGAAGGAACAAATTAAGAATAGTGGAGAGAAAACAATGTCCCATTTGGTTTCCCCTAAGATTTCAACTCATGCTTATACGAGTCCAGTTAAAACTACCATCACAAATCCTCACTCACAGAATCTAACCTGTGGTTAAGTACAGGGAAACACATCAATTGTAAAAATAGAGGACACTACCAGTAACCTCAGTCTTTCATTCACAAATAGAAACAGACCAACAGGGATCACCAGATATCTGAGAAATACTAAAAACACCAAAATAAAGCAAAAAAAACTGAAAAGTTATTCAAACGGGATAGAAAACTTAAAAATAGTCTCGTTGGTGTCCTTTGATTAAAGATATTATATCTGTAAAATAAAAGCAAGTGGCTATGAACCACAAGGAATACCAGAAATATAAAGTAATAGTTGAAATAAATAATTCAGTAAAGGGCTCAGAGAAAAAGTTGAGGAAATCTTCCAGAACAAGGAGAGAAAACAAAGACATGAAATTAAAGAAAAACTTTAAAACGGAGCATTGATACAGATGCTCTAAGGGGAAAAACCACAAAAGAATACAGAGGACACAGAAGGGAAGAAATAATGAAAGAAATACAGAAGACTCCCCAGAATTAAACACATATGCCTGCGTATTCAAAGGGTCCACCAAATAAATGCTTTACAGGGTGAATTAAGAAGAATATCTTATTCTCCTGGAATTTTATAAACCCAAGGATAAAGAGGCACGAACACAACAAACTTCCAGGAGACAAAAACTAGTTACCTAGAAAGAAATTATGCCTATTAGTGTTAAGCTTCTTATTGGTAAAACAAGTTACCAAAAGGCAACAGAATGCAGCCTTCAAAATTTTGAAGGAAAACTGTTTCACAACTGAATTCTATACCCAGCCAAGGTATGCACCAGCTGTGAAAGTAAAAAAGCACATTTTTGAACACTGTGTTGACATATTCTTTCAGAAAAAAAGTTCTTTAGGAAATTGAAGAAAAGAAAAATAAAATTAGAAAACTGTAAAATAAACCCAAAACAAATAGGGGAAAGACAGGAAATCTAAGAAAGCATGGAACTTGTCCAGAGATGCAATTAAATATCATGCTATCAGCGGAGTATCATACCTAGATAAAGGTGAGTTCACAACAGAATTTTGACAAATACTACGATTAAAAAGCTGACAAAGTGATATGAGGAAGAAGGCAAAGCATATACTCTTTTACCAATGGGGGGTAAGTGGCAATTAGAAAACCCAGGAAAAACCATTATCGCCAAAACTAGAGGCCAAACCAAAGTGCATCGTGATCTTGAACACCAACAGAGTAGGGGCAATCATCTGTTCTCTGTGGCTCCCATGGAGCACAGCAACCATACTACTCTGGTTAGCAGCAGGTACTGTTTATGTATCAATTACTGCTTCTCTGAATCAGCAAGTGTAACTATTACAAACCCTGACAACGTCAAATAAACATTCCAGTTGCCACAAACTGGGAGGGGAACGTGGGAAATTCAGGGGAGAGATTGTCTGGAGTACTCACAAAGTGCGGAATTTAGAGATGATGCTTAAGTACTTTCTAGAATGAAGAGGGCACATGTTGGAAGTTTAACCATGAAGCCCTCTCCCTCCCTTTAGGAAAGAGAGAACAAGTATTTACAAGTTAAACTCTTCATTTTCCACAAGGGCAGTACATGAGACTATGTAAGACTACTCAAAAATAAAGCTTAGAGGGGCGCCTGGGGACTCAGTCAGTTAAGTGTCCAACTTCAGTTCAGGTCATGATCTCATGGTCCATGGGTTTGAGCCCCGTGTCAGGCTCTGTGCTGACAGCTCAGAGCCTGGAGCCTGATTCTGATTCTGTGTCTCCCTCGCTCTCTGCCCCTCCCCTGCTCACTGTCTCTGTCTCTCACAATAAAAACATTTAAAAAAAAATTAAAATTAAATAAAATAAAGTTTACCACATTATATATAAAATTGGGATAATAATCACCAAAGTATAAAATAGAAAAGACCTAAACTTTTTTAATTTTTTATTTATTTTTGAGAGACACAGAGAGACCACATGAGCAGGGGAGGGTCAGAGAGAGAGGGAGACACAGAATCCGAAGCAGGCTCCAGGCTCTGAGCTAGCTGTCAGCACAAAGTCCGCCACGGGGCTCGAACCCACAAACTGTGAGATCATGACCTGAGCCGAAGCCGGACGCTTAACCGACTGAGCCACCCAGGCGCCTCTAAAATAGAAAAGGTCTAAAATGGCTATCTCTGAGGAGAGAAATCAGTAGGAAGAGGGAGAAGTCAGAAAAGACTTTTACTTACCATTTTATACCCTTGTGTACTATTAACCAATGCAGGAAAAATGCAAAGAAACCCTGTCCATTTTTTCTTGTTTCTATACCCCATGCACTATATACAAACCTTTTATCATGGTATTTCAGGTAAGACGCAATTAACTTAAACTCAAAAGCCACCCTAAATCTTAGACAACAAGTGGTGCCAGCAACAGTTTACACTTGTGTTCAAGCTCTCAAAACATCCACATCACATCCATCACCTCACTCAATCCTCCCAACAGGCTTATGGAGCAGACAGTAGAGGTCCCTAAGGTATTAACTCCAAAAGGTTTACATGACTTGCCATCCCCCAAAAAAGAAAGTAGGAAGGGCAGTATAAATGTAATAGACAAGTTAAAAAATAAAGAAAAAGTGCCTTCAGAAACAGCAGTGAAATCTGAAAATGCTTTCCAAATTTATAATATAACATACAATAAAATTAAACACACCACACAACAGTTGGCTGAAACCGTTGATAGTTACGCACACGCTTACCATATGAGCAGCCATCTTGTTCCTAGGTCCCGTGGCCCGAGGGAAAAGGAAAACACACCACACTAAGACATGATCTCCAATGTTCACGGCTACCTCATGCATAATAGCCCCAAACTAGAAACAGCCCAAATGTCCATCAGCCAACAAACAGAAACCAGCATGGGCCTCAGTGATAAAAGGGAGCGAGCTCCTGATGTGCACAGCGACACGGACACGCCATTCGTGTGTCATGCTACGTGGAGCAACCAGACCAGGGGACCCTCTGAGTGCGCTCATAAGGAAGATCCCAATGGCGGCAGGTAAGGGGGTTCAGGGTTCAGGAAAGAGGGTGGACAGCACAGTGGAACGGGGGTGCTTTCAGGGTGACAGACGTGTTCAGTGTCATGACTGCAGTGCTGGCTATACTACTACACAAATGCAGCAAAATTCACCCTGTGTACACTTAAAATTGGAGAAATTTATTGTTATGGAAATTATAACTCAGGCTGATTTTTTATAAATCAGTAATACATAATCCCATTTAACTACTGACGACGACTTTTCAAGCATAGGAATTACCTATACACCCACAAAAAACACTGAAATCACTATTTTAAAGGTAACTTTTAATCACTAACTAGATACAGTATACAGATACTTAAAAGTGCTAAGAATGCAACAGTCCTCATCCTACTCGATTTGGCCACGTGTCAATTTGGCCACGTGGATCAACAGTAGTTGCCTGGCAACAAACCTACACTCTAGATATCTTAATAAACATTGACCACAGCACCAGGTGATCTCTCAGAAGATAAACCAAGGTTTACATGAAAGAGTTCTTCCTTTAATGTTGAAAAAGAATAATAATGCATTTGAATTGTATATCTAAAGTAGGAGTGAATAGGCGAGCATGAAATACGAAAACTAGATCATGAAAAATAAAAATATCCAATTAAAACTAAACACACACACACACACACACACACACACACACACACACACACCCTTTCTTCAGTCGGTGTCTTACGTGATGACTTTCCTCGCCTAACAGACGGGACGGCTGAAGCCAGAGCGTGTGGGTGAGCGCCTTCCCCTGGAAGCCTGGAAGCCCTTCCCCTGCTTTCACCCAAACTGGCTTAATATAAAGTTACATGTCTTCAAATGCGTACAAGTAGGACACTTTTCTAAATTATTAAATCACCCTACAGACCAATCTCCGGATTGCAGAATCTGTGGCAAACACAGAAAAACCCATCAGGAACTTTCTGTAACACGCAGGCACACAGCATCCCAGAAAGCCGCATGGTCAGAGCTCTGATTATTAATGCTCAAAATCAAGAATTACTTAGAATTCCCAAATAACAAGCCAACCCCTAACACATAGGCTAAACACCATCTCTCTCTGACTGAATGGAGCATGTCCGTTCACTCTGTTAACAGCATCAGGAAAAACATCCACATGCAGGGCCTCACCAGCCACTCGCACACTTACCAACCACATCATGCTCAGCTCTGGTGAACACTTACCCCTCTTCTGAACCCAACCTTCTTTCACGATGGTGACATCGCACATGATGGCTCCCCTCTGAGCCCCCAACTTGGAGAAATGGTACTCTGTGATGTCAGCTCTGGGGTTTGGACTCTCCGCTGCTGTGGCCACCCTTCCCGCTCTCCGGTGATGACTCAGCCTGGAAGGAAGTGTTGAAGAAAGAATTTCTGTTTTTCCATTCTTGCAACTCACACAGCAATAACAAACAACTAATTCTTTGTAAATGTCTTCAACTGGCCTGACCTCACATAAAAACCTAACTCCTCAAACTGGGGAACTTATTTATTAAATAGTTCTACCATGAACGTGCTTTCTGGTCTTGTGACAGAGTTCAAACGATAGAGAAACTTTTAACCTAAGAGGCTGTGGTAAAAAATGCCTTCAGAAAACCACTGTCCCACCTACACAAACAACACAGAAAACAAGTTTGTGGTGCTGTGTGTCTGAGGTGAAAAGAGAAGAGAATGAAAGTGAAGCGGACTAAAGGTAAATTGTGGTGTAGGTCTCATTTCGAAATCTCTGTAAATGCAGGAATACTTATGGCAAAGCAACTGTGAATGTTTTTAATTGTTATACTTCATGTAAAACACAACATGCTAAGAGGCCCACGCTTAGGTATGCTTAGTCTGTCCTGCTCCAAGAAATATTTTAGATTGCAAAATGAGATTACAATGAATTTTTAGATTGTGATAAATAAAATATTATAAGTAATATATGATCCATTATTTTAAAAAACAGACGAGGTGAAATGGAGGGAATATGAAAGTGGACAAAAGTATGGAGTATTCAAGATGCGTCAAGAACAAGTGCTTATGTCTCTTACTTTCAGGTAATCCTCATAATAGCGCTAGGAGGGTGTCATTAACTCCATTTCACAGATGAGGAAACTGAGGCTCATAGAGATCAGCAGCTTGCCTGAATCCAACAAAGCTCCTCAATGATGGAGCCAATATCTGAACCCAGGCTGAGTCCAGAGCCTGCAGTCTTAACCCCAAAACTATACTGCCTTAGGGCAGAAAGAAGCCAGAGTAAAAGTCTACAGATTTGTAAAAGATTGGCCACAAATTTAGCAGAAAGCTTTCAAGAAGCAATGCAAATAAGGAAACACCATCAGTTTCAGTATTTACAGTATCCATGAATATTTTTAAAAAGAGAAAAAGAAGTTGCTTCAAAGAGAATACAATTTTTCCTGGAATAAAAATCTAAGGGCACCTGGGTGGCCCAGCTGGCTCAGCGTTTGACTTTGGTTCAGGTCACGATCTCGTAGTTCATGAGTTCGAGCCCCACATCAGGCTCTGTGCTGACAGGTCAGAGCCTGGAACCTGATTCAGATTCTGTGTCTCCCTCTCTCTGCCCTTCCTCCCTCCCTCCCCCTTGCACTCTCTCTCTCAAAAATAAAATAAACAATTTTTAAAAATCTGAAATTTATTCCATGGGTAAGATATACCCTGCAACATAACAAAGTCCTCAAAAATACTCTGATACATACAGTAATGTCTTATTTACGGATTGTCCCTCTCAACCTAAAAGAGGAAAATGCCAAGATGAAACTGAATTAAAAATATTTCCACAGAGGGGCACTGGGAGTGGCTCAGTCAGTTAAGTGTCTAACACTTGATTTTGACTCAGGTCTTGATCTCACGGTTGAGTCCTGAGTCAGGCTCTGCGCTGACAGTGTGGAGCCTGCTTGGGATTCTCTCTCCTCTCTGCCTCTCCCCAACTCAAAAATAAGTAAATCAGCTTTTGAAAGTATGTTTCCACAGAAAGGGACCCAAAAATAGTAGGGTTCACGAGTATTATGTGATCCAGAAACATAAATTTAGGGATAAATTTTGGATAACCAAAAAAATGGACGGATGGATATAACTATACCATCTTCTCAGACTGGGTTTTAACAAATAGTACATAGCAGGAAGTTCAAGGTTAGACTCTGGGCTGGTACTGGACAGAATTACAACCCCCTCCCAATGCAAATTAAGTGGAAAGCCTACTCCTTTCTCAGTCAGGAATCAAGACCAAGTCAGGAATCACAGCCTGACAAAGATTGTGTGGCTGAATCGCAACCCACTCCCAACACATGCCCTCAGCACCTACAGGGCCTGTCCCCGGAGTCACTGGGGTCTGATACTACAGAGTCTAAAAGGATATTAGACTCTGAGTGTACTCTGCCAAGATGTGTTTGAAACAATACTAAAAGAAATTCTAGGTGGCCAGGTGGGGTAAAAAAAAATAAATAAATAAGAATAAAAATAAAAATAAAAGAAATTCTAAAAAACAACTGACAGAAAAAGATAAAAAGAGAAAAAATTCTCTGGCCAAATAAGTTGGGAAAATTCCACCAGCCATATCTTTCTCTTAAAACATCACTATTAACACATTAAAGATATAAAGTATGTATGACCTTAATTATCTCAGCAACTCCAAAACTGACTGAGCACACGGGGCTCTTTTTTCCAGGAGCATGCAATGATGTCCAGAGGAACACATCTTGAGAAATGGCCACATCATTTAAGACAAGACTCATTTCACCAATAAAAAATGGGCCAAAAACAAAACAAAAACAAACAAACAAAAAAAACCTTACATAAAGAATCCAAACATCATTTTAGTCTGATTTATGTAACTTCCTGAAAATTGGCTACATAATACAGAACTAGATAACTGAAAAGGGTTATTAGTCCTTTATACTACATATATTACAAGAAAATTAAATATTGGGAGGACTCGTAAAACAATGACTTTTGGTTTTTTTGTTGTTGTTGTTGTTTTTATCTATTTTTTTTTTTTTGAAAGACAGAAAGAGACAGCGTGAGCAGGGGAGGGTCAGAGAAAGAAGGGGATACAGAATCCGAAACAGGCTCCAGGCTCTGAGCTAGCTGTCAGCAGAGTCCGACGCGGGGCTTGAACCGTGAGATCATGACCTGAGCCGAAGCCGACGCTTAGCCGACTGAGCCACCTGGGTGCCCCGTACAACAATGACTTTTGAAGAGAGAGCGGCACTATCGACCTTCCCTTTGGCATTGCTTGTAGCGATGGGCCTCATCTCTATTCAAGCCACAAAATGATAGCATCTGGGTTAAAAAAAAAACTCCATCTCAATATTCTTGGAATTGGAAATGGAAGAGATCAGGGGTCAGAAGAGATCAGAGGTCAACATTCAGTAATAACCAAAAAATAACACATATCCAATAAACATATATAAAATATATCCCTTTCTATGAAAATAACCTGCATCACAACACACTTACAAAGAACTCTAAGAAAACAAAAGTGTTGTCAAAATGCACTGTGTTTTTTTAAGTTGACATTTCATTGTTGGGATCTCAGAGCAAGAAAGGACCTTCCTTTCACAGTTGAGGAAACAGGTCCAGATGGATTAAGCAACTTGCCCGAGGTCACCAGGACACTTTCTGCGGAAACCACGACCCCAGAGAACCAGGCACACATTCTTCTCACTGGTACCGCCCATCAGTGCAAAACCATCTACTGAAATACCCAGGCCAACCCAAATCAGTGAATTCTGTTTTATACTGAAACTTTCAAAAACCTAACTTTTTGGATAAAAATGTTTATCAGTGTTTTTGTATTTAGATTAAACTGCTAAATGTACAATAAATCGATAGGACAAAATTTATAATTGTCATCAGGACCGGTAAAACCACTCATTATAGAAATGGCTTTATCCATTTGCATCTTAAAACGTTACCAAATTCTACCCAAAACCATAATATTCAGCTTCAAAGGTACTCCTGGGACTCTTGGCTAAAATGACACATTCTACAAAAATAACTTAAAAGACATTCAAAAGTATACTACTCCACAGTTATCACCAATAGGCTAGAAATGAATGTGATCTCGTGTGCACAGACACAATGCTACTAACTCTTAAGCAATAAGCCATATTCCTTGATTTAATTTCTTTACAGTGGCCAGGCTCTTGCAATCGGTCGTCAAACTCTCCCACTCAGTGTTCCATGTTGCCAAAAACATCATTCTGCAAAATGATGAGCTGGACATGAACTTCACCTCCTCCTACAGTCTCAACTTCTCCAGAACTGTGTTCTACCCAATGAACTCTAACAGACAAAATTTGGTTTCTTTTTCTTTTAAGCTTATTGCACTAAATATTTCATTGCTGAATAATCTAATTTTGTCTATTCTTAAAAAAATAAAGTCATACAAAATTCTTGGCAGATTCAATTTAGAATTCACACAAAGCAGTTACACTAAAGGTACTTTTCATTCAAACTATTTGCGAATCTGATAACTGTGTTTGGAGATCACTTCACAATTTACAAAAACATTTTCACATCTTGTATCTTATTCAACAGCATTATTACCACTAAAGCAATCTGACAGCATCTGGCACATAAGAGATGCTCAACAAATACAGGATGAATGAAAGAGGGAAGATATAGCTTTATATACCGAATAAAGAACACACTAAGCAAACTAATATTGTAAGTCAACAGAGAGAGTGGTATTAAGTCATCTTAAAAACAAACCGGAACTCAAATGTTATGGAATATAATTAAAACCACAAGAAATATTCTTCCTTATTCATCAAAGTACGTTGGCTATAGGCGTCCGCTAATTGGGAGGACTAGCACGTTTCTCCACATTTTTGGATACTTTTTGTTGAAATGAAGTCAAGTTTCAACTCCCAAACAATTAAGTACTAACGCTGCCCCAAAATTATCTATTGTGGAAGGAAAAAAGAAAAAGAATGGCATCTTTTCTTGATATTTACAACAACTTTTAAAAGATACTGGTTTACTTATGGCAACACACCATTCAGTCCTAAACAATAATTAAACTTCTTCAAACATCTTTTTAAAATTCCACTCACGGGGCACACCTGGGCGGCTCAGTCAGTTAAGCGTCCAACTCTTGGTTTCAACTCAGGTCACAATCTCATGGTTTTGTGCATTCAAGCCCTGCATCGCGTTATGCACTGACAGAGCAGAGCCTGCTTGGGATTCTCTCTCCCCCTCTCTCTCTTCCCTTCCTCTACTTGAGCTATCTCTCTCTCTCAAAATTAAAAACAGGGGCGCCTGGGTGGCTCAGCCAGTTGGGTGACGAGCTTTGGCTCAGGTCATGATCTCACAGTTTGTGGCTTGGAGCCCCATATCGGGCTGTGCTGACAGCTAGCTCAGAGCCTGGAGCCTGCTTCAGATTCTGTGTCTCCATCTCTCTCTGGCCCTCCCTGCTCGTGCTCTCTCTCTCTGTCTCTCAAAAATAAATAAAAAACATTAAAAATTAGAAAAAAAAATAAAAACATAAATAAATAAATACAATTTACTAAACAAACATACAACATGCATACATTTAGTTGACAAGTAGGTACTGACCACCTGCCCATGTCAAGGGACTGTACTGGGCAAACAGGGAGGCACGCAAAACAGAGTATTTAAAAACCGCTTCCACATCAGTTTGTTATCAGAGTGCTTTCACATATATTACCACATTTTGACTCTAAAAACAGATCTATGCAACAGCGACTGCACCACAATTTTGAGCCCAGGAAAACTGTGACCAACCAAAACTGAGGACACTCCATAACAAGACAGTGACAGCACCAAGGGTGACTGTCTGCCACTCCAGTCTTCCACTGGTGTGGGATGCTTCCTATCAAGTAACCCAATGAGAAGTCTCAGAAGTATGGGTAACATCTGTGACTCGCTCCGTGTTTTTTCTGTTATCAAAGTATTTTGCAAAACTCCAGGAAAGTATAAGGTTTTCCAAGAAATTAAAATGAAATACAACTGTGGCATCACAGAGGAAATCATAACCACAGAAGACCAGAAGGTTGACATAGAGTTAAAATGCACACCAGCAACCTTTTTTTTTTTTTTTTTTTTACAAATTAGAACAAGATTCACAGGTTAATAATCTCCCGCAGGCTAACTTCTAAGTTTAAAGCCACAATACTAACTATGATACAACTTTCTCTAAACTACATACTTGGCTAAAACATTATGTGGAACATGCTTCCTGTGCATACACCTAGTCGAAGTGAATTAATGAAGGATGACTCAGGTTCAAATTCCATAGACTATTACTACACTGAACAAATGACAGTCAAGGGTAATCACAGAACGATTCCATGCTGTCTACTGATTCCCAGAAATAGGTGACACTCAACATATGCCATAATAAGTGCAAACAGTCATATAGAACTGTGTAATGGATTCGAGGGAAAGGAAAAATACTGAAATGGAAGGGAAATTCAAGGCAACTTGCTCCACACTTCGAATAACTCTCAGCCAGGGTGTCCTGGTTCGGTGTCGGTATCCTGTTACAAAACCCAGACCCTATCTGGAAAGCGAGCCACACAAACTGTGTGTATTGATCCTTCCCTCTCCAGAGTACCTTAACGGACTCTGTAGGTACCTTCATTGTCTCACCCTAGAGGAAAATACCCAAACAAGCATCAGCAAGATTTCCACCTTTAACACTAAATTTCAGTTCTTTCAAACTGCCAACTCTTAAAAACTAACGTCATCAACTTTTAAATATACATACAAAAATGTAGAGCACTTTCCCCTTCTTCCCTACTCCCAGTTTCAGGCACCTGAATGCTATTCCAACCAACGCGTCCATTATTGACCAAATAAAAAAGCGATTTGTGCTAGGTGCTGTATTTAATATCCTACTTTGGAACAACCAGGAAAATGCCCCCTGGATTCTTCTGGTCCAACTAAAGCACCAAATAAGCTATTGACAAATGATCTCTCCACGTGTCTCACAGGAAGTGTGGTTTGTCTTTAGGTGAGGACACCTACAATGCACAGAAACAGATTGAGGGTTGCACTGAAAGAATTTGAGTTCCACAGCTGTCCACACTTTTCCACTACACAGGTAAGAAACTTCTAAGATCTGCCTCAGGGATAATGAAATGAAAACAAACAAAAAAAAGGGACAAGATTTTGCCCCTGGGGTTAAACTAAGAGTTAACAACCCCCCCCCTCCACGGAATCCCGGAACGAAGTCCTCACATTGGTGCATTCGAAGGAGCACTGGGCAGGCCCAGAAACTGGGGTCCCTGTTCCCAACTCTGCCCCACCCTGGGTGATGCTAGACAAGGTCCTTTAATTTTCTGTGCCGCCATTTTCTTAGCCATAAAAATATAAGTGTAGCATGAGAGGAACATAAACAGCTTCACAGCTCTTCCAGAACTACTAGTTAAAATTCTTCAAGTTCAAATCTACCACTTGGCTGACAGATGGCATCTCAGGTGACACTATCATGATTATACACAGTTTGTGTCCTCGAAAGGGTCCTTCGTAGTTGGGAAGATCAAACATCGCATTCCGCTTAGACAAGATGTGGACTGAACTCCAACACTCGCAAAATACCATCTTCCTTCCCCTCCCATCTCCAGACTCTGCAACAGAGTCCGAGACTTTCGTAACTAATACAGGAGAGAAAATTCCCCACTTGAACATCTTCTAGAGATTTGCGCTGGTTAGTCATTTGACTTTTTCCTCTGAAGATTAGCAAAATATACTCATTGACAAAATGTGAACTGGCTGCAGCTGGTGATGAATCAATACTAAGACAACTAAAAAGCAAATCTACAGGTCAAGAAACATACATTATCTACCGACTACTAGTTGAAAATCACCTGGCAAAGGAAAGGTGTTTGCGGTGCTCTGGTATGATACGTAAACATGTGGCATTTAACCTGGCCTCTAGAGAATGTCGTGGATCTGTCAGTGGGCTTTGTTTCACTCTATTCATGTGATTTCTGTGGAAATCACTGTGCTGCATGCGTTACTGAAATCACGTATGTCACCGTGATGTCTAAGGACAGGGACAAGCCAACTTATGAAAACATTAAGCAAAAAAAAGTGTTTTGGAATGAAGAGAGGTCAAGGGAAATGGATTTTCATTATGCCTGACAAGTACGTGTTTTCTCTTACGAAAACCACCTTCACAAGTGTAGCTGGGGCTGCTGTGGAGCTTCCACAAGCAGACACATGGCCCAGCACATGGCAAGTCCTCGCCAGGCGCTCTAAACATTGACCCTAAACCTAATCTAGCTTTGTCCTATGTTCAAGACAGTGATCAAGTTTTCAGTTAACATCACAGGGTCCAGGGCTAACCTTCCAGGTGCACGCTGTCCGAAACCAGGGCTTAGAAAACCAATGCACCCTGAAACTTGGAGTCAAAAACTGAGCAACGTCGAATGACTTACACATTCTAACACAAATCTACAAAAATCCATTATGTGCACTAACATATATTGGGAAGAACAAAGCTGCAAGTCAAACTGAAAGACTGACTTGGTCAAAACAAATGAAATGGTTTATTTTTCTGTCCTGCCTCTGTTATTCAAATATAAAATCCTGTAAATCAAATATTTTTAATGCTTCAAACTTAATCACATCATACAGACATGGTCCTATCAAATCATGCTAAAAATCTAATTAACATTTCCTTAACAAGAATTGCCTCGTCTTCTCAAGGATGAGTTCTTGCACTGAAAAGTACGATGATAAAAGAAAGTGTAGCTATCTTTTCACAAAAATATGCAAAGTTTAAGTCAACTGTAAACTTCCACAAAATCAATTTGTAAAACAGGTTCCTCTTTTTAAAAGGAACCCAAAGAGTTGGAAAGTGCCATTGAAATTTTTAAGAAATAAAATCCCTCATATGTCTAAATCAAAACCTAGGGTTTAAAAAATCTTAAATCCCTACTTTGCGCAATACTCCATTATGCTAAGTACATTTGTCCTAGGATATGTTTAACCAAAACATGTTTAGATTTG
This sequence comes from Suricata suricatta, assembly GCF_006229205.1. Classification (NCBI taxonomy): domain Eukaryota; kingdom Metazoa; phylum Chordata; class Mammalia; order Carnivora; family Herpestidae; genus Suricata; species Suricata suricatta. The sequence goes on from NC_043702.1 coordinate 112,039,187, forward strand.
CAATGATCCTGAAAACAAATGCTCTTTCTAATGGTAGTAATCTTCTAGAAATGTAAATACGAAAATTTTTTAATCAAATGAGACTCTTAGCAACACAGTTCACACTCTAATAATTTGTTGAAGGAATGAATGAAATCTTACTTAAAATATTTTACAGCTATAAAATTACATAAACCAAAAAGTCCAGAGCTGAACCCCGTTAAGTACCTTCAGACAAATAACTTGCACTAAGAGGCAACGTCAAACTAAAAATTAATTTTAAGTTGGATAGCAACTCACTAAAGTAATCATTACAGCAAAACTAAGTGTCGGGGACAAAATGGTTTTTTAACAGAATTACTTTAGATATTTTTTAAGTGCTGTAGAAAACTTCACCACTACAAACACATACCACAAACATGCAACTGAAAACTGAAACTCTACATTCATCTAAATTCCAATGTTGTCTCCTTCATGTGATACTCCCTCACTTTAAAATTAGAAGCTCAAGCTAATTAAAGATATTGGGGTCAACCCTAACAGAAAAACAAAAAGCACGTCTTCAAATACAGTGTCTTGGTAAACTTGCAAAGTCAAGATCATGTGTTGGCAAAAGAAAAAACAATCTACAGTCCTGATACAGATTGCCCAAATTACTGGGCACTCCCCTTAGCAAGCTGGCAATTTACTAAAAAGTAGGTATCTTAAAAAGAAGCATTTTCGTGTTTTACACAGGCACTTATTGAGTGGGTGGGTGTCTTAGACAACCACGTCCTGGAATATTCACAGTCGTTTATACATATTTTGCTATGATACTGAAGTTCTGAAAACAAACTTTCCTAAAGCATATTTACTGGACTCTTAATGCTTTGGCCTTTCCAATTATTTCCTAACAACGTATAACCTAATTTAACGAGTTTCCACCAAAGACAAAACCCAGGGGTTTTCTAGTAATTTACAGTCTACTAAAAGATAAAAAAAATAAAATAAAATAAAATAAATGACCATGCCTTCCCAAATAGGGAACACATACCAGCTTGAAGACTTGAGGCATTTGGCAAGATATTAACTGCCAAAAGTCATCATTTCACGTCTTTTAGCAACAAGGTGGACTAATAAAGCGTAAACACTTTATTGACAGTACTACTTAATCAATATAGACACGCAGGTCTCTCTGTTGAATTTCTATTTGAAAACGTCATCTATTACAAACTCCTGGGCTCTCGACCAATTACCACACTGGTGAAATGAGTTGGTTTTATTTTCATAACGTTCTTTTGATGCAAGAAATGGGAGCATCCTACCCACCCTACCCTTACGTTTAAGCCTTTCCTCTGCTTTCAGAAGACAAACAGTGAACATCGGTATTGAAGATCTGGCCCCCAAAGAGACTCAATCCAGCCTAAGCGAAGATCCCCGGGTAATCCCGGACCGGGAGTGACCCCGCCTGGAGTCAGGGTGTGAACCGCGACCAGCCAGGCTTCAACTTTGGGCTCCGAGGGCCCAGCTAGCATCATGGCTGATGCAGACCGATGCGCAGGAGGAGGAGGTGGACGAGGAAGAGGCTGGTTTGTTTACTTGCAGCCGGAGCCGCCGCCGCCGGCAGCTACAGCATCACTGGATCCGCCAAACCCAGCATCTTCCGCACATTTCTATTCTTAGCACACAACTCCCAAGCGGATTAAAACCCCACTACTATTAAAAACACAGACGCGCACGTTACCCACCTCCCACACACACCCCCACCTCCCCCCCAAGGCCGTCTCTTCCTGCGCGCCGGCGGCAGGGGAGGGTGGGGAGGAAGGAGACCCCGGGGGACGCCGGTGCATCCTCGCCCGCACCCCACCCCGCGCGCGCAGACAGCCCCCGCGTCGGGGAGCGCGGCAGACGGCCCCC
>NC_043702.1:112041161-112089772 GCF_006229205.1 Suricata suricatta
GCCCGGGGGCTGGGACCGGGCGGCCAGCGGACCCCGCCCTCGTCGCCCTAGGCCGGGTTCCGAGCGTCCGGCCCTCCCCGCCCCTCCCGGGAGAGCCCGCCCCGCGCTGCCCGCCGCCGTCGTGACTGCCCCGGGAGGACGGCTGGCCCTGGCATCGGAATTCACTCTTTAAATGACACCCTTTTTAGGTATAGTAGTTTTCGTTGACTTTGGGGAAGCCATGATGTACTGCATTCACTACGAAGAAGATACCATTTTTTTCCTTCGAAGTTCATGGCTCCGGAGAATATTTGCAGTGGAGATACCAGTTTTGCAAAATGGCCATAGTTTCTCGTGCAACAGTCCGTAAAGTTATAAAGGAAGTTTATTTTTTTCTGACACCATGTTCTGTTGCCTCTGGAACACTGCAAAACCCCGTATTGTTTCACTACGTGGCTCTAGCCTTGATGATGTACCTGTTATTTCTCCTAATGTGAGATTCTTGTTAGTGCTTCTGGCTTGAAGGATTGTTCAGACTTGCTTTTCCATGGCCGAACATTATGAGGGTAGTCATCCTGGTCCACTATGTGTGGACAAGAGTCTAAAACCTAAGAAGACGAAAAAGGAGAAGCAGGGGGTGAAGCCAATTTTCTCCGTTTGCAAGGGAAACCTTTCCCCGACACTTCTAGAACAAAAATTGCCTTTTTAAGATACACAGTCCTCCCCCGGAGAAAAGTCCTCAGTTTCCCCATATTTCCCTACATGTCAATAACTGATTAATAAGTGTAGACTAATCCTTAATTCAGTTTACAAGGTATAAAATGGATGCCGTTTATCCCCATAATTATCAGATCTATAACAATCCTTATCGGCAAAAAATGATTGTTAAGATTTCTTGCTATTAAGACACAATATTAGGTCACAATTTCATTCTATAGTAACCCAACCCACTTCTTATATTGAAGAAAATAATCCTGTATAATACCAGCCCTAAAAAGTGTCTCCAAAGCTCTTACAAATATTTAACTCTGAGAGCTGTGGTGTTCTGAATTACTTATATCTCTTATCAATTTTAATTTTCATTTGTTTTTTATTTTAACATCAACAATTTTGTGAGAACCAAATTTGTCTTACCAGCCAAACTGCCTCTATTTCTCCTAGTCTCACCATATTGTAGTAAGTCTTAGGGGGTTTAAACCCTAAAATTAAGTATTGTATAAACTACAGTGGACCTTTTTTAAAAATTATAAATTTTTATTTCTGCTCTACTTTGCTCTTCTATAGTAGTTCATAAATTTCTATTGAAGATCATCTCAGCTTTTAGAATACAATTATTTATTATAGAACTATTTAAATAGCATTGTTCTTTCCCTTACTCTGTGCCATCGTGGAATTGGCAGAATCTGACAGTTACGGTCTGATGGTACTTCATATGGAGCATCTGCATATGTCCCCTCCTCTTCATCCTCCCCACGTGGCAATCATGTGGGGAGCAGAGCAGGTTCATCCATGGGAACAAATGTCCCTCTTCAATTTCAGAGAGAAAGCCCTCATTCTTTATTAAGCCAGATATTCTTGGGTCACAACGCTCAGTAGCAATAACTTAGGCATCTTAAGAAAAGATTGACTACCAATGACTAAATTAGCTACTGAGGGTTATTTCTTCCTACTTCCACTGTTTAAAGGGAAGTACTTAAGCTGGAAGGGGCATTTAAAATTTCTGGACAGCAGCACCACTTCTCTGTATAAAAAGGTATCTTGTCTCCAGTAACTATGACCGGAAATGTCACAAAGTACACACAGACTAAGTGTTTGTTGAATCAATTAATAAATGCGTGAATGAACAAATGAAAAATCTGCCCCCTGTGTATAGTTTAGACAATACTTGCCTCTGGGATGGCTTATTGGCAAGATTGTGAAGGCTCTTGGGAGAATTGCAGACGTGAGTTCAAATCCTCTCTCAGAAGAATTTATGTGTCCACCAAGTTGCTTCACTTTCCCAAGCCTTAATTTTCTTGTTTGTAAAGTAACGGGACAACTACTTCAACAGCTTATTATGAGAATTGAATGTGATGAAATATTAGACAGTATCTAAAACATAGTGAGTGGACAGCAAGCTAAAATTCCTTTAACCTCAATGGGAATATATTCATTAACATAACATGAGCTGCTACCACCATTAAACACAAAAATCCATCCTGGCACACCATAGAAGTGTATTTCTCATCCCTGTTAAGTTCTGAATGCAGGCAAGATTCCTTTAAACATTTATTCTTAAAAATGCTGGGGGCCCATGTTTCTTCCATGTTAGAACTCTGACAGGTTCAGCACATAATCATGACACCAGCAGGCAGAAAAAGGAAAAGTGTGGAGATCACTCAAAGAAGGTTCTCTGCCCCTCACTTCCACCCACATTCCATTGGCCAGAACTCTCTGAAGACACCTACCTACAAGACAAGCCTTGAAACGGAGTATAGCCCAGGAAAGAAAAAAGAAAAAAAGAAGAAGGAATAGTTTTGATGAACAGCCAGCCAGTCTCTGCCACAGTTGGTTTCTGAAATAACCAAGTTAAGTCTAAAGCTATAATTAATGACTAGAACAATTTCCAAAAGACCATAGTTTAAATCTAGGTGTAAGTAGCAAAAAAAAGTCTGTTGCAATAGTTATTATTATGAATTGTCTTTTTCATAGCTGTCTTTTTAAAATCCTTTTGTAATGTTTCTTTATTTTTGAGAGAAAGAGAGCACAAGCGGGAAAGGGGCAAAGAGAGAGGGGAAGGGACAGAGAGGGAGGGAGACACAGAATCTGAAGCAGGCTCCAGTCTCTGAGCTGTCAGCACAGAGCCCAATGTGGGGTTTGAACCCATGAACTGTGAGATTATGACCTGAGCTGAAGTCAGCGCACAACCAACTGAGCCAACCAGGTGCCCCTTTAGCTGTCTCTCATACGGCATAGGTCTAGCATCTGTGTTAGTAACACATGACAAAATGTAAGGAACGAGTATGTCACCATTCTGATGCCACAACACTGGGATGCTTAAAGCCCTCTACAACCTCCTTATTTTCTTGTCAGATTTTTCCTCCCTTCTACATTCCTGAGCCTCCATAAACATTTTTTCATTCATATTGTCCTTCTCTGTCTTAGCTAAGTCTCATAGCAGCTGAAGCAATCTCTGGACATTATGTCTAGTCTTTCAGGACACATGAGCCACACAAAGTTACTGACCACAGGAAAATAACTTCTTGGAGCTAGATTTCATGATCTAATTCCAAAGCGACAAGCATACATAATTATTCCCGGCTGTGGGGGAGAATCAAGGTAAGCAATAATATGAACACATCCATATTGTCTTCCCAGAACCTCATTTTAGGATGTAATTTCTAACTCCCCGAGGAGGTGTGCACCTGTAGCTATTTCCGAATCTGCTCTTCGGGGACTGAACTTCTCAACACAGCAGCTGGCCTTGAAGGATGTGGAGAAAACGGGATCCTCATGCACTGTTGATGGGAATGCAAACTGGTATAGCCACTGTGGAAAGCAGTATAGTTTCCTCAAAAGATTAAAACTAGAATTACACTACAATCCAGTAATGGCACTACTAGGTTTTTATCCAAAAAAATACAAAAACACTAATTCAAAAGGATATATGCACCCCTGTTTATACAGGCGTATATGTAATATATGCATCATTACCTACAATAGCGAAATTGTGGAAGCAATCCAAGTGTCCATCGATTGACGAATGGAAAAAGAAGAGGTGTATGTATACAATGGAATATTACTCAGCCATAAAAGGAATGAAATCTTGCCATTTGCAATGACAAGGATGGAGCTAGAGAGTATAATGCTAAGTGAAATAAATCAGTCAGAAAAAGACAAATACTATATAATCTCACTCATATGTGTAACTTAAGAAATAAAACAAATAAGCAAAGGCAAAAAAAGAGAGAGAGAAACCATGAAACAGACTCTCAACTATAGAGAGCAAACTGATGGGAGGTTGGGGGGGGTGGGTGAAATCAATGACAGGGATTGAGGGCACTTATGATGAGCACTGAATAATGTATAGAATCATTGAATCACTATATTGCATACCTGAAACTAATACAACACTGTTAACTATACTGGAATTAAAATTAAAACCGTACTCCAAAAAAGAAAAGAATACAATAGACTTTGGCATGGACATTGGTATCTAATGTAAACACCATAATTTTATCTTGCTCCATAGGAAGTGCTACTGTAAGCCTTGAGTATATAAGTCAGAGAAGAACAATTTATGGACATGTCGTGCTTGACTGTACGACCTCTCCTTCCACTTCTCATCTTCCGAAAACTTACTTCCTTTTAGATGTCTTTTCCCAAATACCCGAGTTGCATGTGCATCTAGAGCTAACACTCCTTTAGAAGATTCATAAGAAAAAAAACTTAAAAAGAGTGGGGATAAAAGTAAAGGCCCCACTTTTGTTACTCTCCATGCACTTCCTCCTTAAAGTGAAAGATGGGTCATCATAACCTCTTTTTCTTAAACCTCCAGAGTTTCATAAAGCTTATTTACACATTTGTTTGTCTAAATGTCTTCCCCAAAAAACGGCTGACACCTCCGATGGGTGCCTGGGTTTGTGATGACGTTCTGGAGGGAAGGCGGTGGGGAGAATGGCTTCCATGGTCTGCAGTCATGGAGAAACAGGGCAATTGGCCTAGGTTTGTCTGTGCACACTGGTATTCTCTGAGATGTCACTCATCTCAACTGGCCCTCGGTCCTTGGTCCTTCAGAGTGACTGCTGAACTCTCCCTCAGTTGCTCCACTGTCATTTGCTGATGGGCTAGAACTGAGCAGCTGCTGATCATGTGAAACAGTTGAGGGGCTCTCAGGAGTCTGCCTAGAGCTTCATGCAACCTCAGAAATCTTAGTCACTCAGGGGCTGGGTTGTTGCTCTCGTCACGTTGGGCCCCAGGAAGCTATCTGGATGCCTACGTTAACCACAGGGACAAGGCAGCCTCTGGGTTTTCCCTCCATCCGGGCACACGCAAAAAAAGAAACACAACTTCCCTGAAGGCTGTCATTTTCTCACTCAGGCTGGTCCCACAGCCCTTCCCCAGAGACTGACCTCTTTACCCCTATGCTGTCTTCCTCCCAGCTACCTGGACAGTGGCTCTGGTGGTGGTAGAGGTGCGTGAGGGTGTGAAGCCCTGTTCTTGGGCTCAGAATTCTCCCAAAGCAGGCTGTTTGAAGTTCTAGAAACATTTCCATTCCACTTCCTCCTCACAGAGAGTTAGGCTTTTGAAACTAGAAAGCCAGGAAAGGGCTCCTATCCTTATCTATCTGCTCTACTGTCTCTCTCCTGAGGTGACCATCTTTTGGCTCTCTAAATGGTGGGGAAGAACTAGGGGGACCAGAAACCAGAAAACAACAGTTGATACTTCCAAATCTCATCCTGCCACTGTTAAGCAGTGGGCCAGCACAAAGCTGAACCCATAGTGGGTTCTAAAAAATACTAGTTCCTAGCCTCACCCCTACATTACCCTCTCTTCCTTAATTGGCCATGTTCTCTTTAACTTTGTTCCGTGAAGCTTTCAATCCCATTACCAGACAAGATCACTTCCACAAAGCTAACCAATGACTTCCCAGTTGAAGAATTAGGTAAGGACTTACCAGATTTTTCTCCTTGCTTTGACCTCCCCTATAGCATATCCACCAGCGAATATAGCCTCTTTTTTGAAACTCTTTCTCCTACCATGGCTTTCATAACTTCTGTTTCTCTTCTTATTTTTTTAATTAAAAAATTTTTAATGTTTATTTATTTACTTTCGAGAGAGAGACAGAGACAGAGCACAATGGGGAAAGGGGCAGAAAGAGAGGGAGACACAAAATCCGAAGTAGGCTCCAGGCTCTGAGCTGTCAGCACAGAGCCCAATTTGGGGCTTGAACTCGTGAACCGCGATAGCATGACCTGAGCTAAAGTCAGATGTTTAACTGACTGAGCCACCCAGGGGCCCTGTCTTCTTACTCATTTAACTATTTTTTTCTCTATCTCCTTCTGCTCTCAAATGTGAGTGTTTTTCAAGGTTCAGTTCTTACATTACCCTGCTGCGTAATGCCACTCACCCCAGGTTCTGATGCAGACCTAGAAAGAATTTCAGACCAAGTCTTTTAGTCAGAACCCATTTTTTCATACCATCTCCTGATGGTCACCTCAGAAGAGAGACAGTAGAGCAGATAGATAAGGATAGGAGCCCTTTCCTGGCTTTCTAGTTTCAAAAGCCTAACCCTCTGCGGGGAGGAAGGGCCAATTTCCATGCAGTCTGTATCACTGGAAATCCACCCTGGAGTTAAAGGGGGGAAAAAAAGCCAGCACATCTTAGGGAAATCAAGGGCTTGTGAATGAACGCCTCTGTGGAGGGCAACAAACTCCTGCCGCCATTGTTTCCATGCAGGTTAAAGTCACATTCTTGACCTCTCCCAGCCCTTACTCCCTTGTCCCCAGAGATTTATCTAGTAGGGGAGTTGGGGAGGCAGTAACTGGGCACTTAGCCCTTTAGGGGGTCCCTCTGGTAGACAAGTCGGTTCTCCCCCATGCCAAAAGACACAAGCTCTGCAGGCGTGGCCTGTGGTTTTCTGGTTCTGGGATGAAGTGTCAGTAATCGCACTTACGTGCAGGCCTCAATTCACATTCTCCAGCCTGGCTTGTACTGATGTAAAGCTGCTATTTTCTTGCCCGGTGCCCATCTTCCATATTGCATCTCTCAGCTGGGATCCAAATTCACAAGGAGAAAAGGGGACGGTTGTTTCACTCTTTGAGAACAGTGATGGGGAATGTGAAAACCAGACATGATGTGAATATATAAGATAAAGAAAAATGATCATGGCTGTAACCCTTGGAGAATGTTCGAGGTCTCTAGTCCTATATGCAAAGCAGTTCCCGCCTGAGAGGGAGTGAATCACAAACAGAGTCTACCCAGGCTCCCCGTCATTAGATTTAAATCATTGTTCTTTATTCTCCAGATTTTGGGCTTAATTCAAAAGATTCATAAAGAACCAAGAGTGTTGGCTCTGTTACAGAAAAGAACTGCATCAGCTTTTTGCTGAAATCAGTTTTACCATTAACTTAATTACATTTTATTACCAAAAGATAAGTATGCTAAATGGATCTGCATATCAAAACATCTATTACAGATTTGCAGAAGTAAGGGTGACACTATTTTTATTAATGCCTATTTTTAAAGTACTTTAATTTGACCTCATTTTACCCCAAATTGCCCTTCCAATTCATTTTTTCAGGCTTAGTCCCAAGTTATGAATGACTGAAACTTTGTCCACAGAAAGAAATCAGGTAAAAGATTTCATGTTTCGAGAATAAAAAAAGATCAAGGAACATTTAGGTTTGAGACCCGTTGAGTATTTCCCGTGTCATATTTTGCAGACTTCACAGTTAATACAATTCTACTTCTGATATTCATTTTTATTGCTCCATAAGTTAACCAAAAGTAACAAGGTCACGGGAGCTAGAAAGCATGTATTTGGCTCTTCTCCTCTGTTTGGGCCCATGTTAGGATTTCTAAGGTGCCATTAAGTATTGATGAAATGAATCCACAGATCATTTGCTGCTTGCCAGTCATATTGCTTATTGATCATGGTATTATTGGTTTGCTCAAAGGCATTCAGATTTTCTATAAAAATGACAACTGTGCAATCATAATTTTCCACCATTGGTAATAAGAGTACAAGGTGCAGGAAATGGGGGCCAGAGAGCGGTCAAGTTCTGTCTCACTGTGGCATTCCTAGCCCTTCCGAGATGAACGTGTGAGCTACCAGAATGACTACTCTCAGAGGTGATGATGGGCTTGCTCTGAGCTATCGACACTCATACCTGGGCCTCTTGTGATCAATGACACACAATTTGGAGACGGCTGACTGGGGTTAATGGTGCAATCTGTGGCTTTGGAACAGAGTTCTGCTCTATGTGAAACTAATTGGCCCATATGGGGATTAAACTGGTAACAGTGTCCTCATTTGTCAACCTATCCATTCAACATTTGAATCTGGTTGCATTTGAGTTATGCCCCAAATTCAGTCAGGGTGTTTTCAAATTATAATATCATAACCTTAGAATGAGAAAGAGGTAATTTTTTAAATATACAAGTGACTTAGCAACCCAAATCACTCAAAGAAAATCATTGAAAACTAAATAATAATTATCCTATGGCCAATTATTCTTCGACTATCCCCGAGCTCTGTGAAACGGAACAGGAGGCAAGTCTGCTTCCCATTAGGAACCTCATTCCATTGCGAATTCCAGAATTACTTCCAAAATTGTTAAGTCATGTTTGCAGAGCACCCTCTTGCCTGCCCAGGGGCCACTGAGAGAGCTCTGTCCCAAAACATCAGGTTTCAGATGGACCTGACCTTCTTTCCTCACATTATTTTTCTTTGTTTCTTCTATGCTCATCAGAGGGTTTCTTAACTCCTGATCCCAGAGTTTTGCTTATTTATTTATTTATTTATTTATTTATTTATTTATTTTTAAATGCATACTTATTTGTTTTGAGTGGGGGGAGGAGCAGAGAAAGGAGAGAGAGAGGTTCCATGCGGTCAGTGCAGAGCCCGACATGGGACTCCATCTTCCAAACCCTTGAGATCATGACCTGAGCCGCTATCAAGAGTTGGAGGGTTAATGGACCGAGCCACCCAGGAGCCCCCCAACCCCCAGAGTATTTTTAAAATACATTTACCAGTTACATGATAGACATCCTGACTTTGAAAAAGAAATAAAAAACAAACCACACTCTTTGCCATAAAATAGAAGTCCATCCTTCAATATAGACTAGGATTCAGACTTCAAATGAGGACGTACCTCAATAGTACAGTAGATTTAACTTCAAAACTTCTTTCATTTTCTTCTTGATTAACCTGATAAGCTCCTCCAATTCAACTTATTTTTAATAAATGCACATAAAAACAAGCCCCAGGTTGTCAATTATGTGGGCTATGGTTGAGCCTACAGCACAGAAGAAATGAAAACGTGAAACCTGTAAAAAATAGAGAAGTTACCAGGTCACCAGGGGTGGGGAGATAAGACTGATGTTGTTTAAGTGTTCAAACTTGCAGTGGGTTGTAACTAAGCCATAGAGAGCTAATGCACAGTATAATGAAAGCAGACAATAATGTACTTTAATTATATAATGTGATAAATATTGCTACAACAGCAATCATATCATAGCATATAAATGTATCAAAGTACACATTGTACACCGTAAATGTATGCAATGCTGCATGTCAAATTTATTCAATTAAAAAAATTAAAGGTGTGGGAAACACCAAGAAATCGGTCGGGGAGCAGGGGAGAGAGAGCTTAAATAAGAAGCCCATTGGGGACAGAGAATGACGAGCCAGGGTATCAAGGTGACCACATTTATGTGCAATGGAAAAACATTTTCTTTAGTCTCAGAGCTAATTTTTTTCCTGCCAAATATATTTTTTGAAATAAGTGAACTTCAACCAGTTACAGAAATAGTGAGAATCTCCCACAAGTAGTGGGACTCCCACACGAGAAAGTGACAGAGTGCATGCACCAATACACGTGTGGGACATGGAACCTTGACAAGCCGGGAGGTCGGGTGGACTGACTCTCAAAGGAGGTCCTGTCTTAGTCCGACTGCCATGTTCTCACAGCTCCATAGTGAATAGAAATTGGAATTTAACATCAAGAACTCTGATGTTTGTAATTTGTAGGAATATTTATATCTGCTCAAACCAACATTGGATTCCCTTGTCTTCATAAATTCTTTATTAAAAGGACTGCTTTCAATAAATATATGTATATGGTACATGCTACCTTATTAGAGTAATCAAAATTCTGGTTCCCAGATGGCTCAAAATCATCGCAACTGCTTTCCTGAGAAAAGAATGCTTTATTCAATTCAAGGATGCAACATACTGTATTTGCATGAGTGAGAGAGGGAGGGAAGAGACATTGAAGTAGTGTGTGCGAACTGAAGAATGCACATAGACTTCAAGCCTTGTATTGGTCTATCTTCCATTTTAATTGTGAAATTTAATATTTATGCAGGAAGCACATAAAACACGTATATATGGATTGGTCAATAAGGTTAAAGCGACACCCATATCACTATCATGCTGGTCCACACCCCAGAGCATAAACAGCACTCTTGAATCCAGTGTGTACTTCCCCAACCATAGCCTCCCTTCCTTCGGGAGTAACCACTACCCTGTCTTCTGGAATAATAATTTCCTTGTTGTGTTTTCCTTTCAATTTGCCAGTCTGTATGTTCTAAGTTTGTTTTTATTTGACTTTCTCCTTGTTCTTGATAAAACAGATTTAAGATTCATCTACATTGTTGTGCATAGCTTGGTTTTTTTCTCCCCATCAAAACAATTTTTTCCCCCTTTTTTAGTCTTGAGAGAGACAGAGTAAACAGGGGAGGGGCGAAGAAGGGAGGGAGAGACAGAATCTCAAGAAGGCTTCATGCTGTCAGCGTGGAGCCATGGGCTCGAACCCCCAACCATGAGATCAGGACTGGAGGTGACGTCAAGAGTTGGGGCACTCTTAACTGACTGAGCCACCCAGGTGCCCCTTCCCACTTTTTTGTATGCTGTATAATATTCCATCAAATAAATATGTCACAATTTTTAAAGGAGTTTATTTCATCTAAACTCTCAAACTCAATGACAGATTTTAAAAATATCTCTTTATTTTGTTCTTAATATCTGAAAAATGTGTAATGTCCTCCTTTTCATTCTTGATATTGGTTATTTACATGCTCTCCCCCCATCTCTCCCTCTCCCCCTGTCACCTGCTTTCTTCCCGCCCCCCCCCCCACTTCTGTCTCCCTCTCTCTCCTGGTTGATTCTCACCAGGGGTTTGCCAATGTCACCAATATTTTTAGAAAATATAACTGGTAGTTACTTGACTATGTTGTACTTGTTTTGTCATTCATTAATTGCTGCTATCTTTATTACTTTCTGTGTTCTAACTTTCTTTGGCTTTCTTTTGCTCTTCTTTCTCCAACTCCTTGAAATGGGTGATGACCTCATTCATTTTCAGTCTCCTTTTTCCGTATATGTATGTAAGGCTCCACATTTTTCTCCAATGATTCTTCAGCAATGTCTCATATGTTGGAGATGTCACATTTTTGTTATCTTTTAGTTCAAAATAATTTTTATTTTTGTTCTGATTTTCCTTTAGAAGTATGCAGTCTTCCTTAATTCCTCCAGAGATGGGAACATAGTTTATATGGCTTCAATCCTTTATAATTTATTGGGACTTATTTTGTGTTCTGGCTTTTGCTCAATTTTTGTAAACACTCCACAGGTACGCTTAAGATAAATGTGTGTCTTATGGTTGTTGGGTGGTGTTGCTATATATATCTATACATGCCTATATGTAAATCTTTAAAAATCATCTTGTTAAAATCGTTTATATCTTTACTGACTTCCTTGTGTCCATAATCTGTCAATTACTGAGAGAGGTATATTAAAATCTCCAGGTATGGGGACTCCTGGGTGGCTTAGTCAGTTAAGCATCCAACTCTTGATTTTGACTCAGGTCATGATCTTGGCATCATGAGATTAAGCTTCACATTAGGCTCCGTGCTGAGCATGAAGTCTGCTTAGAATTCTCTCTCTGTCTCTCTTCCTCTCTCTGTCTCTCTCTCTCCCTCCCTCCCTCTGCCCCTGTCTAAACTAAAAACAATTTTTAAAAACTTAATATCTCCCACTGTGATGTGGGTTCATCTACATTTTTGAAGTTTCTTCAATTTCTGATTTATATATTTTAAAGAAATACACAAATTTAGAATTCTTCTATCTTCTTGGTGATTTGTACCTTGTTTCATTGTGAAGAGACCCTCTTGATCTCTAGTAATGCTTTTGACCATTATATACATAGTGAAAGAGAGAGGGAGAAAGAGGACTATGGAACTATACACACACACACTTGTATGTGTATCTACGTATATGTATATATGTCTATTTTTACATACCCATACATACAGATAGTGTGTGTGTGTGTGTGTGTGTGTGTGTGTGTGTGTGTGTGTGTGTAAAGTGATATCAGCTTTCTTTTGGTTAGTATTTATGGGATTTTTTTTCATCCTTTTACTTTAAATCTTTCTTTAAACCTTTCTGTATACTTATGCTTGGCAAGGATTTAATGAAATGGAATCTGACATTTCTCTCCTTTAACCAAAGCATTTAGTTCATTTACATTCGTATAATAATCAACAAAATTAGGTTTTAAAACAATCTGCTATCTTATTTGACGGTCATGTTTGTTCTGCTGCTTTCTGGAGCTTAATGAGAAGCTCACTCAGCAGATCCCCGCTCAATGGAAGGACCTACATCACTCAGGTCTAGTGGCTCCCTATTAATGCCAGGTTCTTGCTCAAGAAGGTCCACTGTTGCAGATCTGGCTTGGTGTCTCTGCCTTCTTCCAAGTCCCTCATGAACACAATAGGACAGCATAGGACAAGGTCTTTCTTTTTTTAAAATTCTTTAAAATTTATTTTTAAGAGAGAGCGAGCAGGGAAGGGGCAGAGAGAGAGAGGGAGACACAGAATCCAAAACAGGTTCCAGGCTCTGAGTTGTCAGCACAGAGCCTGACGCAGCGCTGGAACCCATGAACCATGAGATCGTGACCTGGGCCGAAGTTGGATGCTTAACTGACTGAGCCCCCCAGGCGCCCAGAACAGGGTCTTTCTACTGGATCTCTCTGTTCCTCAGGCTTGCCTCTCTCTGGGATGATGAGCAGTGGAGTCCTGGGTGGTATTTTCAGCTGCTCTGTGTCTTCAAGTTGATTAGACATGGATGTCCTGTCACGCCCATGGTAGGCACATGTACGAACGACCCTTTGCCCGATACCTTTCTTGCCTTCTTTTTGGTGGATTTCTTTCTCTATATATATTTTTTTGGTTCTGTATTGATCTGACAATTACTTTTTGTCTGTTGTTTAAGTAATTACAATCTGGAAAATCAGTATATCAGTTCTAACATTAATCAGTACCTTTATCCTACTCCTGAAGTGGTGCAGGGAACACAAAAACAAAAAACAGTAAAACAATGCTCAAACCTTATTCCTTCCATATCCATCAAATTCATACATTTTTGCAGCTGTGCATCTTAATTAAATGTGTTTTTAAAAATCCTTACAACACCTTATTATTAATATTTATACAAACAGTGATTGTTTTCTTTATCCAAACATTTACCATTTTCTTTTCTCTCCATTCTTTTTTGCATCTTAAATTGTCCTTTTTCCAGAAGCACATCCTTTAGCATAGTGCTTCTTAAGCTCTCTTTGGTGAAGGACCTGGTTGTTGTTGTTGTTGTTGTTGTTGTTGTTGTTGTTGTTTTAATCATCACAGACTAAAGTTTTTTTTATGTGTATTTTTGAGAGAGACAGAGACAGAGACAGAGCATGAGCAGGGGAGGGGCAGAGAGAGAGAGAGAGACAGAGAGAGAGAGACAGAGAGACAGAGACAGAGACAGGATCCGAAGCAGGCTCTAGGCTGTGAGCTGTCAGCACAGAGCCTGACAAGGTACTTGAACTAAGGAACCAAGAGATCATGACCTGAACTAAAGTTGGAGCTTAACTGATGCCATGCAGGAGCCCCAGACTAATGTTTTTTTTGAAGTACATGAATTACTGGGAAAATCAAATGAAAATATGAAAGATACAAAATATAAACCCCACATTTCTTTTTTTTAATATTTTTTTAAAGTTTACTTATTTTTGAGAGACAGAGACACAGCATGAGTGGGGGAGGGGCAGAGAGAGAGGGAGAGAGTCCCAAGCAGACTCTGTGCTGTCTGTCAGCAGAGTCTCACAAAACTGTGAGATCATGACCTGAGCCAAAACCAAGAATGGGCTGCTTGCTTAAGTGACTGAAGCACCCAGGCACCCCAAGCCCCACGTTTCTATTATTAGATTCAGTAGACGTCAAAGCACTCTGTCAAA
This sequence comes from Suricata suricatta, assembly GCF_006229205.1. Taxonomy (NCBI): domain Eukaryota; kingdom Metazoa; phylum Chordata; class Mammalia; order Carnivora; family Herpestidae; genus Suricata; species Suricata suricatta. The sequence continues at coordinate 112,055,117 of NC_043702.1, forward strand.
TTGCCATGTGTTTTCTGAACACTTGCTCCGAGCTCCTGGACCCTCTCACCTGGAGCAATGTCCACACACCGGCTTTAGTCCTTGAACCTCACTCTGAGTTGCACTGCTTTTACATCTTCCTTAGTACCTACCTGCTAGCAATGTGCTCAATTTTTATGTGCCTGAAAATGTCTTTTTAAAAATCCCATGTTTTAAAATGAGGTTTTAAAATGTAGTACAATATACACACATAAATCTGCACACACTATGAGGTTACTGCTCAACAAATTCTCACAAAGCAGACCCACCCATGGAATCTCCAAGTAGGCCAGACGTAAAACATGACCAGCACCCGGACCATCCTGCTACCCCTCCAAGCCATCGTCCCTCTCCCTTTCCCCAAAGGCAACTGCAATCCTAACTATGGATAGCATAAATTAGTTTTTCCTAGTTTTAGATGCATAAAAGTGGAATCAACCTATATATATGTTTTTTAACCTTGCTTATCTCTCTCAATATTTTGTGAGATACATGTGTTGTTTCCTGTAGCAATACTTTGTACATTGTCATTGCTGTATAGTATTCCATTGTATGAATATGGTGCATTGAGAAATAAAATCCATTCCACTGGTATTTTTTATTTTTTTTTCTTTTTGAGAGAAAGGGTTGGAGGAGAGGGTGAGAGGGGTGAGAGAGAGAATCTCAAGCAGGCTCTTCCCTGTCAGCTCAGAGCCCAACGCAGGTCTCTGACTTGTGACCTGATCTGAAATCAAGAGTTGGACTATGAGCCGACAGAGCCACCCAGGCGCTAAAGTCCATTCCAATACTGATGGAAATTTAGACTGTTTTTAGTTTGTTGCTGCTATCAATAATGTTTCTGTGAACATTCTCATACTTCATTTGGTACACACAGGTGTGCATCTCCTTCAGGTAGGTATCTAGCGATGGAAATATTGAGTCATAAGGTGTACGTATTCTAGGCTTGGCTGTTAAAGAAGTTCATCATGTGGCAACCCACCTTTACCAGAAACTAGAACTCCAGTTACTGCATTTATATTTTGTAGCAAGAGAATATTTCTCTTTCCCTAGGTTGTTTAATAATTCTTACTTAAAAATATATTCAGAACTTCAATATAAATTATATTAAGTTCCAAATTTGTTTTGAGTACAGTAACTACAGCACATATGTGTATGCATATTTATGAACATAACAATTTACAGATAAATTGTTATATTTGCCTTACATCTTCCTAATGAATGTTATTTTGCATTATTTTGCCATTTGATAAGTAACTCCACTTCCAGTGACCCATCCTCATTAGTATAATATGGAGAAAGCGTGTTTTTTCTGAAGGTAAAATAATTATGTAACATTTTATGATTCTTTATTCTTCAGTTAAATCATGGAGGTGAGAATTTTGGCTGCCATACTGTACTTGTTAGCATTATGTGACGGTAATTTTATGAGTACAAAAGAAGGTAAATCACTACGAAATCCCCAAGGCCAGAAGCTTGGACTGAGAAGAGATTAACATGAGGAACTATTACAAATTCAGCAAATATAAAGAACTCAAAGGGAGCATGCTGATATCAAGTACAATTTTAAGACAATCTCTGTAGAACAAAAGGAAAAAAGCAAATAAGTGTAGCTTGAGGTCATTTGCTCATTAATTTCTTCAGAGCATTAAAAAAGAAGAGGCTTAGGATTATTAATTTGTTTTCAAGAAAAGACTGTGAATAACTATATAATACAGTAGAACGGATAAAGGATTAAAGACTCGGGATTTTGGTTTGAGTTCCAGCTTTGCTATGTACCAGTTATGGGAAAATGGGCAAATATGTAATGAAACTTCAGTTTTGTCATCTGCAAAATGGAGATAATACTGGTACTTAGATTGATGGTTGTTTCCAGTTAATGCAAGAGACTTGTTGGACCGGAGTCAACTATCAAGCAGAATTCTGGGTCACAGATGTATTGCCTTAGTCTCACATGGGTAGTTTTCTAAAAGCTTTAATTAGCTGTCACATTTTTAAAATTTGGATTTCCAGCTTCTCTTTCTTAAAAATCAACTTTATCAGGCATCACTTATGTAAAATTCAAGCGCCTATTTTAAGTGTAGAATCCTAAATGTATACAGAAGTATAGACCTCTGTAACCACCACCATGGTCAAAATAAAGAACATTTCTGTCACATTGTGCCCTTTGGCACCAGCTTCCCCACCACACTTCCATAGTCCCAGATGACTGTTTCTCTGCTTCCAGTAACTACTGTTTTATTTTACCCTTGCCAGAATTTCACAGAAATGGAATCATACAATATGTACTCTTTTAGATCTGGCTTCTTTCACTCACTTTACTGTTTTCCAGTCACTTACATTGCATGTACCAGTTGTTCACTCTGTAAGACGCTGAGTAGTTGGAGCATTTACTTTCTAATGTCCCGTCGCTGTAAAGAGAGCTTTCCTACTATTCTTCCTTCCTAATCTTATACTCTTGTAAACTTCTGCCTACTGCTCAAAAAAAAAAAAAAAAAAAACCAAAAACAAAAAAAACAACAACCAAAAACCAAAAAACAACCAAAAAGGCTGCTGAGTTGTTACACCCTGCATGGATATAGTGCAATGTGTTTATTCACCAGTTGAAGGACATTGTGATTGTTTCCAGATTTGGGCTATTATGAATAAAATTGTGCGTATATTTCTGCATAAGTCTTTGGGCAGATGTGTGTTTTCATTTCTGTTTGGTAAATACCAAGCCATGTAGTAGTTGGGTCATAGGGGTCATATATTTAACCTTATAAGAAACTCCACATTTTTTCCCAAAGTGGCTGTACCATTTCACGTTTCCACCGGCAATGTGTGGGAGTTCCAGTGGTTCCCCATACTCACCAGCACTTAGTTCATCAGTCATACTTGTTTTCATCATTCTAGTGGGTGTGTTGTGCTATTTCATTGAGGCTTTAATTTAATTTTGATGACATTGAACATTTTTTCATGTATTTGTTCGTTATGGTTTTATCTTCTTTTGTGAAATGTCTTCTTAAATCATCTGTCTGTTTTTTATAAAATTGTATGTCTTCTTGGGGTGCCTGAATGTCTCAGTTGAGCGTCTGACTCTTGATTTTGGCTCAGGTTGTGATCCTCGGGGTCTGGGGATTGAGCCCTATACCAGATTCCATGCTGAGCATGGAGCCTGCTTAAGTTTCTCTCTCTCCCTCTCTCTCTCCCTCTCTCTCTCCCTCCCCACCCCTGTCCGCTCTTCCTGCAAATGTGCGTGTGCTCTCTTTCTAAGATAGATAGATGGATAGATGGATGGATGGTTGGATGGATGGATGGATAGGTAGGTAGGTAGGTAAATAGGTAGATAGATAGATAGATAGATAGATAGATAGATAGATAGATAGATGTTTGCCTTGTTATTAAGCTGTCAGGCACATTACATGTTCTGAATGCAAATCCTTTGCTAGAGATACCTGAATTGCTAATATTGTCTCTCAGTTGGTGGCCTGCCTTTTATTTTGGTAGTGATGTTTCCTGAAGAGCAGAAGTTTTTAATTTTAATGGGATTCAATTTATCAATATTTTCTTTATGCTTTTTGTGCTATGTCTAAGAAATCTTCATATGATTTGCTCCTATGTTTTCTTTTTTTTTTAATAGTTTATTGTCAAATTGGTTTCCATATAACACCCAGTGCTCTTCCCCACAAGTGCCCTCCTCCATTACCCCTTCAACCCTCGGTTCGTTTTCAGTCTTCAACAGTCTCTATGTTTTCTTCTAAACATTTTACAATTCTGCCTGTTGCCATTAGGTCTATCAGCCATTTTAGGCTAATTTTCTGTGGATAGTGGAGGCAAGGATTAAGGCTCATTTTTTTCCCCACGAAAAAAGTGTCCATGTGTGTCTATTTCTGAATTCTTTATTCTATTCCATTGATCTGTATGTGTGTGCTGATTTTAAGACCACATGCTGTGATTATAGTAGTTTAATAATGTAAGAGTTACCTTAAGGTGGTGACCAAGCGGCCATTCTGCTGTAGGTCGGTGAAGAACTCAGTGCACTGAGGACCCCCACCCCCTCACCTGCAGACCTGAAATGTCCCGTGCCAGTTTGAAAACAGCCAATCATGAAGCTCCAGCTTCCCATCACCCTGACAGAGGAGGCAACCTCTTCCATCCCGCCACGTCCCTGAAATGCCCTTATTTGATAATCTGCCCTCTCAAGATCAAACCCAGAACCCCCTCACCCATAAAAACCCCCTCACCCATAAAAACCCCCCTGACCCCCCACTCCCAGGGTCATGGGACCTCGCCTGGGAATCGCAGATCCCAATAAAGGCTTTCTTGGCTCCATAGCTTGGTCTCTTTCTTTCCTCTCGTCTCTGTCTCCATCTATTAAATCTTACAAATAATAAGTTTCAAAATCAGCAGTTCAAAGCCCTCTAACATTGTTTCTTTTTTTAAAAATTTCCTTGTCTATTCTAAGTTATTATGATTTCCATAAAATTTTAGTGTCAGCTTGTCAAGTCCTACAAAACAAATCCTTTTGGGGTCTTGATTGAAATTGCACAGAATCTCTAGATCAATGTGTGGACAATCAAAATCTTAAAATTACTGAATTTTCCAATTCATGAACACCACATATCTCACCAGTGATTTAGGTATTTACATTTTTTTTTCAATGTTATTTTAGTTTCAGTGTGCGGACCTTACAAATATTTGTTAATTTCATCCTTAAGTGTTTTATGGTCTTTGGAGCTATTGTAAATGGTATATTTTCATAAATTTTATTTTCAGATCATTTGTTGCCAGCATACAGGCATACAAGTGATATTTATATTTTGATCTTGTATCACAAGACTTTGCTAAATTAGCTTATTGACTTCTAGTAACTTCTGTGTAAACCTCATATGCATATATTATGTCATCTGCAAATAAAGTCAGTGTTTTCTTTCAAATCTGTTCCCTTTTCTTTGCTTTATTATATTGGCTAGGGCTTCCATATAACACTGAAAGGAGTAGGGGAAGTGTGGGGAAGCATTCTGTATTTCACCATGAAGTAAAATATTATAGGTTACAGATTTTTTAATGGCTACCCTTTATGGAATTGAAAAAAATTCCCTCTATTCTTTGTTTGCTAAGAATTTTTTGTCACCAACTTGTATTAATTTTGTTAAAAGTTTTTTCTGGGTCTATTAACATTCTTGCTTTTAGTTTTTTTTTCATCTTTGTTCTGTTAGTATGATGAATTATATTAGTTGATTTTTGATTGTTAGGCCAGCCTTGCATTCCTCAGATAAACCCCACTAGGCTGTTATTTCTTATCTTTTGTGTACATTGCTGCATTGAATCACTAATTTGTAAACAAGATGCTGTGCCTATGTTCATAAAGGATATTAGTCTGTAGTTTTCTTGTAATGTCTTATCTTGGTTTGGTATCAGGGTTATGTTGTCCTCCTAAAATGAATTAGGAAGTATTTTCTTTACCTCTATTTTCTGAAAAAGCTTCTGTAGAATTAGCATTATTTCTACCTTGCTTGATAGAATTCAGCAGAAAGCTATATGGCCTACAGTGTTCTCTGTGAGGTTTTTTTAGTTTTATTTTTTATTTAAATTTTTTAAAATGGTTTTAAATTTATTTTTGAGAGGCAGAGAGAGACAGCATGAGCACGGGAGGGTCAGAGAGAGAAGGAGACACAGCACCTGAAGCAGGCTCCAGGCTCTGAGCTAGTTGTCAGCCCAGAGCCTAATGCGGGGCTTGAACCCATGAACCATGAGATCATTTCCTGAGCCAAAGCCGGACGCTTGACTGACTAAGCCACCCATGCACCCCTGTGAGGTTTTATAAAAATTGAATTTGTGGGGGCACCTGGGTGGCTCAGTCGGTTAAGTGTCCAACTTTGGCTCAGGTCATGATCTCACTGTTCATGAGTTCCAGCTCTATATCAGGGTCTGTGCTGATGACTCAGAGCCTGGAGCCTGCTTCAGATTCCATGTCTCCCTTTCTTTGCCCTTCCGCCACTTGCATGCGCATGCACATGCACTCTCTCTCTCTCTCAAAAAACAAATATTTACAAAATTGAATTTGTGTGATGGATATAGGAGTATTCACATTTTCAGTTTCATCTTGTGTCAATTTTGGCATTTCACCTCTTCTAATGAATTTTTCTATTTCACGTAAATTGTTGGATTAATTGGCATAAAAGAATCATAATATTAGATTACTCTCCTCATAACATCTATAACTTGATTGTGATAGTCTTCCTTCATTCCTGACACTGGTAATTTGAGTCTTATTCTTTTTTTATCAGTTCAAGCTAGAAGTTTATGAATATTGCTCCACTTTTTATGAAGTTAACTTTTCATTAATGTTTCTCCATTGCATATATGTTCCTATTTTACTGATTTATGATCTTATATTTATGATTTCCTTCCTTATAATTACTTAGGGATTTATTTGTTTTAGTTTATGCTTAAGATGAAGCTTAAATCATTGACAGGCTATTCTTTTCTCTACAATAAGCATCTAAATTTGTCTAATTATTGGACTGGTGGCATCACACACACTTTAGTGTGTTATGTTTTCATTATCAGTCAATCAGAATATTTTATAATTTGTTACATTTTCTTTTTTGACCACAGTTTCTTTAAATATGTGTTACTTAATTTCTGTGTGTTTTGGTATTTTCCAGGTATCTTTTAATTGAGTTGTAATTTAAAGCCATTGTGGGTAAGAGATCATCCTCTGTGATTTCAATCCTTTTAAATGTATTGACAATTGTTTTATGATTCAGTATATGATCCATTTTGTTGAATGTTCCATATATACTTGAAAAGAATGTCATTTTGCTATTGTTGGGCATCGTGTTTTATAAATGTCAGCCAGGTCATGTTTGTTGCTAAGTTCAAGTCCTTTAATCCTTAAAGAGTTTCTGTCTGCTTGTTTTATTGACATGTTCTCAAACTCAGGGAATTTTTTTCTCAGTAGTGTCTAGGCTGCTGAGAGGCCCACCAAAAGCATTCTTTATTTTATTATAGTGATTTTTTAAAGTTATGTTTATTTATTTTTGAGAAAGGGAGACAGAGTGCAAGTGAGGGAGGAGCAAAGAGAGAGGGAGACACAGGATCTGAAGCAGGTTCCAGGCTCTGCGCTGTCAGCATGGAGCCTGATGCGGGGCTCAAACCCACCAACAGCGAGATCATGATCTAAGCTGAAGTCAGACACTTAACCAACTGAGCCACCCAGGCGCCCCAACAGTGATTTTTTTTTTTAAATCTCCAGCATTCCTTTTTGGTTCTTACTTATGATTTCCAACTCACGGATTACATTGCCCAACTGTTCTTGCATGCTGTATGCTTCATCATTTAAGCCCTTGACCTATTAATTCTCATTGTTTTAAATTCCCCTTCTGATAATTTCAAGATCCCTGCCATGTCTTCTATGGTTTTTACAGTTCTACATTTTATATTTAAATCTATGATTCATTTTGAGTTAATTTTTGTATAAGGTGTGAGGTTTAGTTTCAGGCTCCTTTTATTTTTCTTTTGCATATGGGTATCTAATTGGACCAATGCCATGTATTGAAAAGCTACCCTTCATTCTTTGAGTTGTCTTCTCACCCTTACCAAAAATTAGTCATTTTGGGTCCCTGGGTGGCTCAGCTGGCTAAGCATCCGACTTTGGCTTGGATCACATTCTCGGGGTCAGTAAGTTCGAGCCCAAGTTGGGCTCTGTATGGACAGCTCTGAGCCTGGAGTCTGCTTCAGATTCTGTGTCTCCCTCTCTCTCTGCCCCTACCCTGCTCATGCTCTGTCTTGCTCTGTCTCTCAAAAATTAATAAAGATGAAAAAAATCAGTTGTCTCTCCTTGTGTGGGGTCATTTCTGGCTTCTTTATCCTCTTCCATTAATCTCTATCTGTGTCTCCACACAATCTTCTTAAAACCAAGTATAGTGATTCCTCCTTCCCTATTCTTCTGCTTCAAAAATATTATTAGCTATTATAGCTCCTTTTCTTTCCCACTAAAATTTTGAAAAATCTATAGCTTTAAGAAACCTTCTTATGTCAATAAAAATTGCATCAAATTATGTATCAATTTGGAAATAATTGATCTCTTTACTAGATTAAGTCTTCCAACCCATGAATATAGTCTATATCTCCATTTATTTAGATCTCTTATTTCTTTCATCAATTTGTTTCAGTTCTTGGCATACACATCGTATACATGTTTGGTTAGACTTACACTTAAGGATTACATATTTTTGGAGAGCTTATAAATGGTATTATAATTGTAATTTTAGTGCCACCTGTTCATTGCCAGTACCTAGAAATACAATTGGTTTTTTATATTGATCTTGGATCCTGAAACCTTTCTGAGCTCACTTGTGAGTCCTGTAAGTATTTTTAATTGAGATATAATTGACACATAACCTGATATTCATTTTAGGTGTACAGGATAATAGTTCAATATTTATACATACTGTAAACCAATCACACACAATGAATCTAGTTAACATCCATCACCACACACAATTAGAGAATTTTTTTCTCATGGTGAGGCATGTTAAGATTTACTCTCTTAGCAACTTTCAGATGAAAAATATAGTGTTAACTATAGTCACCATGCAGTGCATTACATCCCTATGACTTCTTTATTTTATAACTGGAAATTGGTAACTTTTGCTTACCTTCACCCATTTCCCCCACCCTCCAATCCATTCTCTGTATCTGTGAGTTTGTGTGATCATTTGTTTGGATTCCACATGTAAGTGAGATCATGTGGCATTTATCTTTCTCTGTCTGCCTTATTTCATATAGCATAAGGCCTTCAGGGTCTAACCATGTTGTTGCAAATGGCAAGATTTCCTTCCTTTTCATGGCTCAGTACTATTCCATCGTGTGTGTGTGTGTGTGTGTGTGTGTGTGTGTGTGCGTGCGCCACATTTTCTTTATTTTCTTTATTCATCCATCAATGGATACTTAGGTTGCTTTTGTGTTCTGGCCACTGTAAATAATGTTTCAGTGAACATGGCTGCAGATATCGAGAGGGTGAGTTCGTTTCCCTTGGATATATGCCCAGAAGTGGGATTGCTGAATCATAAAGTAGTTCTATTTTTAATTTTTAAAAAATGTTTATTTATTTATTTTGAGACAGAGAGTGAAGGGGAGAGGTAGAGAGTTATGGAGAGAGAGAATCCCAAGTAGACTCCACACTATCAGCACAGAGCCTGACGTGGGGCTCCATCTCTCTCCCAAACCGTGACATCATGACCTGAGCGAAAGTCGGATGCTTGATCGACTGAGCCAGCCAGGTGATCCGATAGGCTTTTTCTTTAATGGTAACATGGGTTGTATTTATCAATTTCAAATATTGAGCCTGCTTTGAATCTCTGGAATAAACCTTCCTTGGTCATGGTATATAATTCTTTCTACATATTGCTGAATTCTACTTGATGGGGTTTTTTTTGTTAAGGGTGTTTACACCTGTATTTATGAGAGATACTGGTTTGTAGTTCTCTTTCTTTGGGTACTGTGCTTGTCTGATTTCGGCATGAGGCTCTCTTGCTGCCCTGGAAAAGGTGGGCTGTCAGGGGAGGGATCCTAAGAGGTGACCCATGGCTTCTAGGGGTCAGGAACAACTCTGCTGACAGTGTACCAAGATTGGGAACCTCAGTCCTATAGCTGCCAGCACCACACGAACTTAGAGGAGCACCCTGAACTCCAGAGAGGAAATGTCCCAGCTGACATGGTGCCTGCATTCGTGTGAGACCCAGGAAGGCCCAGCTAAGCTGAGCCCAGCCCCCTCACCTGCAGAAACCATGAGGTAAGGAAAGTATGCCTATGTCATTTCAAGCTGCTGAATTAACGGTAGTTTGTTACAACGCAACAGACACCTAACACAGCACTCTCGTGTGTGAGTCTTTCCTTTCATTGTGTGATCTCTTCTCCCCCAACCCTAAATGCTGCATCAATGACCCAAGCAAGCTGTAGCTGTAAACATTTGGGGGCATGCCTTATGATTTGTCTATGGCAAAAACTGATTAAAAACTTGATACACTTCTTATCTTACAACACAAGTGGGCTTAACGAAGAAGAGATTCTTCTGCCAAAAGTTGGAGGAAACAACACAGGGTAATAAAATTTAATATCAGAGGATCTGGTAACAGATGGACTGTAGGCTTTAGACAAACGAATGTTGGAATCTCTAAGGTGAACAATTCCTATATGACTAAAAACAGAAGACAGGTTTCAGAAGTACACAGCAAAAGGGATAAGCAAAATTGAACCATCATGAAAAAGATGGAAAATAAAAAGTTAAAAGGAACAGATCTATGATTAGTATCAAAAAGCTGTGCCAAGAAGCTCCCCTAGAATAAAACAAAAACACAACTTTAATAAGGAAGATACTAGTAGTGAAATGTCGCATGTTCAGGAACTCGGAAGTCAAGACAAGATCGCTGTGGGGCAAATAATGGATGATGCCAGTGGACGTTGAAATATCACGAAAGAAACATGTTTTTGGTTCAGAAGCACAAACATGTCAGTCATTTCTTGCCCATTTCAAAATTCCAAAGGAAGTTGGGTTCAGGATACAGCATGAGTCTCATGCTAGCCAAACATCGTATTATTTTCTCCTCAATTAAATCTTCTTGGTGAGCTACAAATGTTCCCTTTGTCACTAACCACTCCAGGTGGGCCTTGTTAGCTCCTGCCTTCCTGCCAGATTGTTAAACCCACTGCTCAAGTGAAGTGCTGTCATTTCCTCCTCTTCCCACATTTCCTACCTCCACCCTTTTAAATCACAACTGCTCACCACTCCCACTCTCCCCTTACACTTGCACCTCCTTATGAGTTTCCACATGGCCCTCTACAGTAGATGCAAAATCCCCTTATCCATATGACATCCCCTTTCTCCTACATACTCCTCCAACAAAGCTCACCTCTTCTGGGAAGGCAATTCCAAAAAGGGTTGAAATGATGTTCATGACAAATTTAAGCAGTCCTTAAATCTGCTAATCAAAATAATCTAATCTTTCATCTGCAGAAGGTCCATACTCCACCCACCCACCACCCACCACCCCTAAACTGAATCCCCTCCTTTCCATGTGTCCCTGAGTCTTGACTTCTGAGCATGTACGAATTACCGACTCAAGAGGCAGAGATAGACCCATGAGAATATGTTACAGGTAGTGTCTCTTCTGCCGTTAGACAAGATCAGACATCAGTCTTAGCTGACTGGTAAAAGAAACATCAGTGGGAACTTAGCCTCTGGTTCTGAAAATTATATTATTTTATTGCTTGATTTAATTATTAATTCAAGAAATGCTTCTTCGCTGATTACATGCTAGGCAGTGCTCTGTGCTATCTGTACATTGGGGACAGACAGACTTTCTAGTATGTGTAGGGAATCAAGGGCAAACGTGAAGGGAAAATACCAATTGCAACAGTGTTTTGAAGGAAATGAGGAGAGTTTGGTGACAAGGGATAAGGTGAGAAGGGAGTGAGCAGGGTGGTCGGGAAGTCTTCACTGAAATTATTTTCAGTGACATTTTTGCTCTGTTCTTTTTCTTGGTCTCTGCTCTTTGTTCTTTACATCCTCCGTTCCTGTTTCACTTTCATGCTTCTCTTCTGGATCAAAGTGCTCTCTTTTTTACTCGGAAGCCAGTACCCCCTGCTGCATATACCTCAGAAAAGGAGCAGAGTTTGCACCGTGTGCGCTCTGGAGTCAGAACATCTCTGGCCTGCAGTTCTGGCTTCTCCACCTGCTAACTGTGCAACCTTGTGCAAATTTCTTCTCAGTTTCCTCATACATAAGATGGTGATAATTATGGCTCTTGGATTCTAAGGTATTTGAGAAAATTAATTAAAATACAACATGCAAACTCATTAATACAGTGCCTGGCATATAGCAAAACTCAGCAGATGTTAGCTGTTCCTGTTATTTCATCGTGCCTGCGTTTAAGATAAAGATACCTTTATGTGTGTGTGTGTGTGTGTGTGTGTGTGTGTGTGTGTGTGTGTGTGTGGAGAGTGTGCTGACTTATGGATTTGTGGGCCCCAAAGATCAAAGCATCCCCTAGGCATAATTGACTTGAAAAGATTGAGTTGAAAAGATTATTATTTTCAATCACATATGTTTGTATACAGGTGTATGTCTGGTTTGGGGCACCTGGGTGGCTCAGTTGGTGAAGCATCTAACTTGATTTCAGCTCAGGTCATGAACTCACGGTTTGTGAGATCCAGCCCCGTGCCTGTGACATTGCAGACCCAGCATGGAATTCTCTGACTCCCTCTCTTTCTGCCCCTCTGCCCACCCTCTTTCTCGGAATAAATAAATAATTTTTTAAAAAAGATGCAAAAAACATTTAAAACTAATCTTTTCTTGCTTGTGACTTTGCACGCATGTCTGAGAACTAGTGGGACTTACCCTAGAATACGATTTCAAGAATATGAATACCTCGGCGACTGTAGCACCTCCTTAGCTAATCTGTTTGTGGTCACCATTTATCCCAGCTCCACTGTCCTTTAGAATTCAACAGGCGCTGATTGAAGGACAGAGAGACAACTTGCCCCGCATCTCTTGGGGTGAGGCTGTTTCTACGAGGCTCTGAGACGTTAAGCCTGGTTGGCATTAAAAGGCTTCTGGGCTGAGGCACCCAGGGGACTCAGTCGGCTGAATGTCTGACTTCAGCTCAGGTCATGATCTTGCGGTTCATGGGTTCGAGCCCCGAGTCAAGCTTGCAACTGTCAACGCAATGCCTGCTTCCGATTCTCTGCCCCCCTCTCTCTGCCCCTCCCCTGCTTGTGCGCACACTCTCTCTCTTTCTCTCAAAAATAAATAAACATTAAAAAATGTTTCTGGGCTACAATACTCTGCTGCCCGAATTAAAAGGCGACTTTTTGATTTTCTCTCACTCCGCTGCACTCCTCTACTTAGGTGTGTGTTCAATAAACTTGGGCTTCCCCCAGCCCTTGAACTTGGGTGTCAAAGTCCCTGTAGGACCATCGTGGAACCATGTCCTTTTACCTGGTTACTAAAACGAGTTCCTGAGCATTTCTAGCATCTTCCCTTTAGAACTCAACCTTTCTCTTTAAGAAAAGATTGTGGCCACACTGTTGATCTCTATATGTTGTTGGTCACAAGAAACTTAGTGCCTTTTTTTTTTTTAACCTTAAAGGGCATTCATCATTGAACCAACTGCTCCTCTTAATCTTAACTCTTGCCCTGTGAAATTACAGCCTTATAATTTCTAGTCTGTGCACAACTTACTCACTGGTCATTTCTTCATACTTTTGGACAGCATATTATGGCAGTCCTGTATCACATCTGTTCACAAGGACACCACTACCCTGAGTGCACCTCCTTTTTCTTTCTCTCTTTCTTTTTATTTAATTTATTGTGAGAGAGAGAGACAGACAGTGGGTGGGTGGGGGGAACAGAGAGAGAGAGGGAGAGAGAGAGAAGCTGTCAGCACAGAGCTTAACATGGGGCTCAAACGCACGAACTGGGAGACCATGACCTGATCCGAAACCAAGAGTCAGACATCTGACCAACTGAGCCACCCAGGTGCCCCGACTGTGCCTTTTTCTTTGGTATGACACACCTAGAATAGGCCAGACTCAGCGTAGGCCTGCAGGAATCCTTGCTGAATGGACAGTGCTCAAGTATGTTCACACACTTGCCGTAGTCTATAATAAGATGATTTCTTTTCCAACACAGCAAGACCTGCTACCCAAGTCTAATTACATGTAAAATTTGACAAGGCGTAAAAAATAAAAACAAACTGGACACATCAATGGTTTCATCAGTGTTTGTATGGTTTAGTAGGTGGTGTTTAGATTACCTGTGCAGATCTATCTTACTGCCATAAAGGCTGTATTAAAAATTGAAACGGTTCCCAAGTGCAGCAATGGAACGCAGTGGCCTGCCTGTCCTTACGTGTGACTTGTAATACAGGGTGTGATTTGTAGATCTGCATTATGTGTCACAGTCCATCCCGTGCCCGGCTCGGTATTAAATTGTACAGGCACAAACACAATACCGTACTGAAGGCTCAAGATGCATCTGGGCGAAAACGACTAACAAAATTTCGGCACAAAACAAAGCCTTAATAAATATTTAAAAAATAAAATACAGTCCATCTGGGAGAAGCATAAATTTTATTTTCATTCATTTGGGTGATCCACTCCCTGACTCATAGTGTTCTAACTTCTTTTACGAATTTGAAAAATTAGTCATCCTATGTGGTGCTGAGAGTGTTGCCACTAAGCGGCTGTTATATTTTTGATTTACATAATTTGTGATACTGTCTAGAAACACGAGTATTTTCCTCAAAACTGGAAATTATATAATGACAAGAGAAAACTCAAACCAGCCATTAGTGTGATAGGTACACGTTGACTTTCAAAGATCCTATACACAGAGCGTTAGCTGAGACAATCTCGTGGAGGGGCAGCGAGTTTTTGATTTAAGCAAGGTTTTTCTTAAGCATTTGGTGCCAATATCCACACTTCTTGTAAAACCTTGGTGCTTCGGGGCACCTGGGTGACTCAGTTGGGGAAGCATCCGACTTGGGTTCAGGTCAAGATCTCACGGGTTGTGAGTTCAAGCCCTGTGTTGGGCTCTGTGCTGACAGCTCAGATTCCGTGTCTCCCTCTCACTCTCCCCCTTCCCTGCTCACACTCTGTCTCTCTCTCTCTCTCCCTCATAATAAATAAACATTTTTTAAAACCCCACCTTTACCCTTCCCCATCTCCTACTTGCGCTCCCCTAAAGACTTAATAGGGACAGGATATTCCAAAAAAACCTTGCCCTTTTCAAACTTCCTAGGAGTTGCTATCTTCCTCTGACAACTAGAATCTTATTCAGCCAGTGATTGTTCCAAAAGAGAAGCATGGCTTCCCGTGCGCTTATTTTTCTTCTGATCAGGTGTTCCTCTTTTACCCGTGGCTGTCTTTGGAGTGGGTGGCATGGGGTCTGGTTACACTCTTCCCTGAGAGAAGTTTTAATGGTTGGGAGAGTTTCTCCTAAACTTTCTATCACAAAGGTTCCAGAATCCCCTTCTTGAAGGCTTTACTAAAAGCTGTTCAATGCTACTGCCTCTCAGAGGCACACACTATCCAGAATGTCACTGTGGAAGGGAGCAGTGGGAGAAATGACAGCGGGGCACATTTCACCGTGTAACTGGGGACCGGCAGATTGGATTTCCTGGAGAAAAAGGAACAGATGGAAATCATAGGCTCAGCATTGCCTTGTGTCTGACGATTTGGTTCAGCATCTAAGAGGCTGCCTGATGCCTGCTCCTCTCTCCCCACCGGGTCTGACACCATCCTGCTTTTTTTTTTTTTTTTTTAACTCTTTCTGTGTGCAGTCGTGGTAGTGTGGAATCTGCAGCAGAGGACTCATTTGCAAATCTCTTGATGACTCGCTGGGTTTGCAGCTCGCTGCCCTGTAATTTTCCTCAGAGGGCCTTGAAGGATGTGGGACGGAACCCCTGAGCTCATCCTTTAATGCCACCGCCTTCCTCTGTGAGGAGAGACAGTACTGCAGAGCCGCAGGAGGACTCGCGGCAGCTGAAGAGTCAGTTGCCAAACTTCAACCTGTTCGGATCCCCTGGTTTTGGATTCTAGGACAGGGATGCTTGAGAACATATGAGTCATGATGTGCTCTAGTCATTTCGCTGGAACATCAGGGACGAGGTGCTTGGTGTTGCACACTGCTGGCATCTGGGTGGAATTAGAGCCTCTCATGTTGCCTCAGGAAGGCGTATTAATAGCAGAGAACCACAGTAATAAGTGTGCGCCGTGGATAGCACTGGAGGAAATGAGCGATGCCAGAGGAGGTTTATCGGGACTTGCTGTTTGTTCTTTCTCCACCCCTGGGGAAACAGATGTATTGCTCAGATTTTTAGAGGACAACAGCCTGCCGTGGGTTTACTGAGCTAAGATATGATAGCCCAGGAAATAGCTTGCCAGAAAGACTCAAAGGTTGGCTACCCTCTGCAGCAAAGAGAAGGCTGTGACGCATAAGGGAAGGCAAAAGAGGCCAGTGTTGATTTCCGGTTTAAATTCTCTTACCTCCTACGGCAATGCTGCTGACACGGGGTATATCACACCCCGAATTGTTATATTCCAAACTTAAGGAGCTGATAATGAAAATAGTCTTAAAGATGAAGCACTTTCCCTCCCTCCCCCTGCCACTAAATCTTCAGCACTGTAAAACAGACCAGAAATTAAAAGCATTTTATGTAGCTATGATATTGAAAAATGAAATATACATGACTAAAGATGTCAAACTGAAACTTCACAACAAGATAAACGGGCACAATGTAAGTCACATTAAATTTGTCTGTGCATGTGCTGGGACGTTTCCTTTTTTTTTGTTTTGTTTGTTTGTTTGTTTTTGTTTTTGTTTTTTTCCTTGACCGAACCATTATTTTGGGAAACACACTTAAGTGGGTGTAAATTTTTAAAAAGTGAATTTTTGGGGCCTTATAAGTGAAAAGGTCAAGGATCTAACTTCAGGCATAGCTGGGTCTTGCTACTCAAATAATGTCATCAGGTTCTTTTTCTCCTGCTTTCAGCTCTCCCTTACTCTGTACTGGCTTCATCCTCAGGAAGCTGTCTCCATATGACGGTTCCTAGTGACTATAGCCTTTCCCCCCCACCCCCACTTTATTTAAGCTTCATAACCCCAAAAGAAAGCAAGTTTCTCTCTCCCAGTTTCAGCCAATGTCATGGATTGGACTCTCAAGCTCAGGTCTGGGGCCCATCCCTGAATCCGTTCCTGTAGCCATAGTGACAGGATGCTCCTGATGGGTCTGGTCTCAGTTGTCCATCCTCCCTAGGAGCTAACTAGACTGAAAGTGGGTGAGAGGCTCATTCCCAGGAGACATTCATGTCCTGTCATTGGAAGAGGGAAGAGTAAGTGTTGAGCAGACAACGCTACAGGTTTATGCTGCAATAGCCAAATGTGCTGAACTTAAAGGAAGCAAGACTTCTTTTCTAAACCAGTGCATCAGTCCTTTCCACCCAAGCACCCCTTCAGGAAGCTATGTGCTTACTCAAATCATGTCGCCTTTTACTCAGCATGGTTTTGTTTTTGTCTTGGAACTCCATTTCTGCATTACTTCCCTAGTCAATTCACAAGCTATGAAATAAAAATCATCTCATCAGCTTATAATTACATAATATTTTTACACAGAATGGCTAACCCTATTAAATAGATTAGGATTCTCTCCCCCTGTTTGAGAGTGATTCTGCAAAACAACAACAACATTCCAAAATAATTTCAACTTAAAAAATGATCTGAGTAGAAGAATGATCAGATTTAGAACTAGAACTTCCTGGTACCTGTTTTGAAAGGGGACAAAGCTCACATGGGTAGGTAAGTCATCTTTAACTGGATCCTTGCCCTTAAAGAAAGCTTGGCCTCGCTGTGGTTCTGACCAGGAGTGCGGATGGAGGTAGAATGTCTGAGCTCGTTCCTAAGACTGAATCTCTTCATGAGAATTTGGAAGATGGAATGGTTAAATATTAAGGAAGAACCTGACTCCCAGCACGAGCATTGAAAGTGCTGTGTTCCCCCATCCTCAATAATGCCAAGACTGGAGAAGGGTGCATCCTGGGCAGATGGTTGGACAGACTAAAGCATTAGTTTGCTGAGCCTCCATGCTTGCTAATTAATTCTTCAGTTTACTAGGATTTTAAATGATTGTTCAAAACAAGACACCCCTTAAAATAAATGCTAGGTGAAAGTCTCAACACAGTATTGATTACTAAGATGGTTACTTAAAACAGCTGAGTGTTGTCATTAAGTAACAGAATTGCCTTATCCTGCCCTGTTGTTTTAATTAAGCTGTTTTTGATTTGTAAAAACAAACAAACAAACAAACAAACAAACAAAACACTACAGTTTTAATTTTCATGTCTCCTGGATTGTGTTTTCCAGTTTTCTAGTTAAAATGGCAAATGGGATTCTAGGGCAGAATTCATTTTTACAATTCAGATATATAGTAGAGTTGGCATTTATTACCAGGAAAACAGCGTGTGCGGGACTGTGGCTTGCATAGCCTGGGTGTTGAGAATTACAAGTTGTAAATTCTAGTTCTGACACAGCTGCTTACTCTGTTATCTCCTGTCACATAACTTGCAGGAATTCCTCCCTGGGAAATGTGCACACCGAACACTGACCAATCTCATGCAGAGCGGTGACAGAGGATTAAGTGTCTACTCTGAAGGATATTCAGAGCATGTAGTATTTTCTTAATATTTATTTATTTTGAGAGAGTGCAGGCAGGGCAGGGGCAGGGAGAGGGGACCAGCGGACTCTGTGCTGACCATCTGATAGCAGCGAGCTTGGTGTGGGGCTCAAACTCTCAAACTGCAAGATCATGACCTGAGCTAAAGTTGGACGCTCAGCTGATTGAGCCACCCAGGTACCCTGAGAGCATATAGTATTTTCACTCAAAAGATTGTGGGAAAAAAAGCCTAAGCCTTAAGATTTTTGTTGTGTAGAAAATTCTTTAAACTTATTAAAGGCGTTTTGGACAGGTTCTTTTTATATTGGAATTCTGACCATGGGTACATGCAGCTGCAAACCACACAGCTATTTATACAGAGCAGTAGAGAAAACCTCAAGAGCATCTTTATAACGAGACAGACTCTCCAAGTGTATCTGATTCCTTCATAATAAAAGCACATTTTGAAAGAAGTAATAACTTGGACAGGTTGAGAGGTGATTGTCATTAAAACAAGCACTGGAATCCAAAGATCTGAAGTCCAAAACAATTTAAGGCACAATTATTATTTTTTAAAATCAGATGCATATGATAAAAATAGGTTAGTGGATGTAAACAAAGAGAGACACAAAGCCTCCTTCTTTTCTTACTCTATTTGCCTATTATCATGAGCATCTTTCTTCAGGAGGGGACGGTAGGGTATGTTTGTTAAAAGCAGAGCTTGTGTTTGCCATGATCAAAAACACTAAACTGACTTCTCAACTATTTAACACTTTTTAATGATCACTATGAATCAGGTAAGAAGAAAAATTAATTAAGATTATTTAAGATTAGGGGCACCTGGGTGGCTCAGTCAGTTAGGCATCTGGCTTTGACTTAGGTCATGATCTCATGGTTTGTGGGCTTGACTCCCATGTTGGGCTCTGTGCTGACAGCTCAGAGCCTGGAGTCTGCTTCAGATTCTGTCTCCCTCTCTCTCTGACCTTCCCCTGCTCACGCTGTCTCTCTCTGTCTCTCAAAAATAAATAAAAAACATTTAAAAAAGATTATTTTAGATTAAAATACCTAGGAATAAACCTAACCAAAGAGGTGAAAGACCTATACTTTGAAAATTATAAACATTACTGAAAGAAACTGAAGAGGACACAAGAAATGGAAAGACAATCCATGCTCATGGACTAGAAGAACAAATATTGTTAAAATGTCCATACTACCCAAAGCAATCTCCACATTCAATGCAATCTCTATTAAAATACCAATAGCGTTTTTCACAGAGCTAGAACAAACAATCCTAAAATTTATGTGGATCCACAAAAGACACTGAATAGCCAAAGTAATGTTGAAAAAGAAACCCAAAGCTAGAGATGTCACAATTCCAGACTTCAATGTAAGCTGCAAAGCTGTAGTAATCAAAACAGTATGGTACTGGCACAAAAAAATGAAACATAGATCAGTAGAACAAAGTAGAAGATTCAGATATAACCCCATCATATATGGTCAGGCAGGAAAGAATATCCAGTGGGAAAAAGAGTCTTTTCAAAAAACGGTGCTGGGTAAACTGGACGGCAACATGCAAAAGAATGAAACTAGACTCACTTTCTTACACCATATACAAGAATAAACTCAAAATGGATTAAAGATCTAAATGTGAGACCTGAAACCATAAAACTCCTAGAAGAGAGGACAGGCAGTAACATCTCTGACATTGGCTATAGCAACATTTTTCTAGATATGTCTCCTGAGGTAAGGGAAACGAAAGCAAAAATCAACTATTGGGACATCATCAAAATAAAAAGATTTTGTGGAACAAAGGAAATAATAAAACTAAAAGGCAACTTATGGAATGGGAGAAGATATTTACAAATGCCATATCGGATAAAGTTCAATTAAAAAATGACAGAAGACATGAACAGACATTTCTCCAAAGAAGGCATACAGATGGCCAACAGACACACACAAAAAGATGCTCAACATCACTCATCATCAGGGAAATAAAAATCAAAATCACAATGAGATATCACCCCATACCTGTCAGAATGGCTAAAATTAAAAACACAAGAAACAACAGGTTTTGGCAAGGATGTGGAGAAAGGGGAACACTTTTCCACTAATGGGAATGCAAACTGGTGCAGCCACTTGGAGAACAGTATGGAGGTTTCTCAAAATTTTTTAAATAGAACTACCCTATAATGCAGCAATCAAATCATTATGTATTTACCCAAATAATACAAAACTACTAACTCAAAGGGATACATGCACCCCAATGTTTATAGCATCAGCATCTACAATAGCCAAGATATGGAAGAAGCCCAGGTGTCCAATGAAAGAAGATGTAGTATACGTATACAACAAAGTATTATTCGGCCATAAAGAAGAATGAAATCTTGCCATTTGCAACCACAAGGATGGAGCTAGAGAGTATAAAGTCAAGTGAAATAAGTTAGTCAGAGAAGGACAAATACCATGTGATTTCACTCATATGTGGAATTTAAGGAACAAAACAAATGAGCAAAGGAAAAAGAGAGACAGAGAGAAACCAAGATGTCATCTCTTAACTATAGAGAACAAACTGATGGTTACCAGAAGGTAAGGTAGGGGGGTGGGAGGAGGGTGAAATAGATGATGAGCACTGGGTGATGCACGAAATTGTTGAATGTTGTATACCTGAAACTCATATAACACTGCATGTTAAATGATTCTGGAATTAAAAAATTTTAAATCACAATAAAATTTAAAATGTTGAATTAAAAACAATTAAGGTTTTTATTGTACAGAATTCTTTAAAACTTATTGAGGAGTTTTTGGTGGGCTTCTTTTATTTTTATTTTTTGGTAAATATTTATTTTTGAGAGAGAGAGAGAGAGAGAGAGAGAGAGAGAGAGAGAGAGAGTGTGGGGGACACAGAATCTGAAGCAGGTTCCAGGCTTTGAGCTGTCAGCACAGAGCCCAACGCCAGTTTGATCCCACCAACCGAGAGATCATGAGCTGAGCTGAAGTGGGACGTTCAACTGACTGAGCCACCCAGGTGTCAAATGTTGAAATTTTGTTACAGCAATTGGGCTTCCTTGATACTAGTTGCCTAAGCCTCAAGATCGGAGCTGCCTTGTTCGATTACCTGTTGAAGTGAATGTTTGGGGGTACCTTAAACTCACTATGTCCAAAACAGAATTCTTCATCTCCTCAAATGTGTTCTTTGCACAGAGGTCTTATTTCTATAAATAACATCCAGTAGCCCAAGTCTGAAACCTAGAAATTATTCTCTGTGGCCGCACCTCCTTCAGCCCTTCCTGTATCAGGCAGAGTTCAATGAAAGCAGAGCCACCAGAAGGTATTTGTACACTACACATATTTATAGAGAGAAATAAATAGATAGGCGCATATATACATGCACGCACATATTAGGGATTTGATCTCACGCAGCGTAGGTGCCGGTTTTAAGTCTCTGGAAAGCCAATCTGTTTGCATATAATGTTGGAGCTTGAAGCTAACCGGATGGGCAGACAAATGAGAAAAGAGAAAGAAGAAGAAAGATTTGAACTCCCAAGCAGGAGCTGGCTCCCCTCAGCGCAGACTGACACCCATGCCAGGTCGTGCGCCCCTGCCCTTGGTGGGGTAAGTACCTGCCCAGGCCAGGGCACAGCCTCCACGTGGGGCCCCGGGAGCAGGTGCACTCTCAGGGCAGGGCACGCACGTGAGCCACATTGTGTGGGAGGCACACGACGCTTGGGGCTTTGCTTTGTTAGATGATAAAGCAAGGCATGGCAGATACGGAGCGTGACTTTGATCAAGCGTAGACTCCAATCTGCATCTCCGACCCACAAATGGTGTGGGGCGCTCTGTCCCCAGCCTCTAACCCTGGAGAACCCTGGCTTGGCGATGGGCTGCGGCTTAAAGCCCAAATGGTGGCTCATCCTTAGGGTTTTAATTTCTTAACCTGGAGGCATTTCCAGGTATGTGCCTCGGTGTGGGCGTGTGGAGCAGCTGCGCTCAGAAGGCCTCCACCTGCACCCCTCAGGCCGGCATCCCATTCCAGGGGCCACTGGAATGGGAACCGTGCGGGAGACGGAACTCCGGGAGTCCACACATCTTTCCCCCTTTCCTCCTTCCTTCAAGACTCTTTCCTAAGCTCTGCTCCTAACTTGGGTCTCATGTGAATCTGGCTAGGTTAGAAGGCCTTTCTGGGCTGTGCTGTTCCCACTAGGGCGTCCTGTTCCCCCTTGACACACACTGCTCACCTTGTATCATTTAATGGGGGCCTTCCTCACAGCACTCTGGGAGGG
Source organism: Suricata suricatta (assembly GCF_006229205.1). Classification (NCBI taxonomy): domain Eukaryota; kingdom Metazoa; phylum Chordata; class Mammalia; order Carnivora; family Herpestidae; genus Suricata; species Suricata suricatta. The sequence continues at coordinate 112,077,612 of NC_043702.1, forward strand.
CAGAGACTGTGTACACCTTGTTTACTGCTGGATTTTCAGAGGTTGGTGCATAGTAGATGTTTGCTTAATCAGCACAAGACTGTTAGGAATTACAAAGCAAAGCCTTGCCCTCCCATCCCGGCTGGAGACAGACTAGACATAGATTTCCCTGTGTGTCCAATGCACCTGGCGATAGCTTTCATGGAATTTTATAGACGACGCTGCGCCATCTGGGAGACAGAAAAGGTGTTGCCTAGGGACAAGTGCAGAAGCTGAGACTTGGGAGAAGAGTTAAGTCTACAGAGTTCAGCCAGTGGGAGTGAGGCAGGGAGAGAGAAGAGGGCAACAGAGGGAAGGGCTCAGGAGCTGGTGGGCAGATGTGGAGGCCCCGAGGGAGAAGAGGCAGGACCCGACTTAGCATGCTCAGACTTGAGGCTTGCCCTCCTGGGGGGAAAGAGAAGCCTTGCAAAATTGTGAGGCAGCAGTGCCAGCCACATTGGTATTTGGGGGAGTCATTTGCAGTTGTGTTGCAAGTGGATTGGAAGGGTGAGCAGTGTTAGGCTCTTCCCCTTTTTCAGGGATAGAGATTTGCTCAGTTGGTGGGGTGCTACTGACAGACTTGATGGGGAAAGTGGGGAGGACGTGTAGCCGGGTCATCCACTGTACAGCCCACTCGGCTGGTAAAGATCAGGACGACATTGTTGCTGGTTCTGCATAGCCCAGGTGCCTGTGCTAACTTGTTGCCCATTCCACTGTAGGCAATCCCTGCTGCTTTTTGGGGCAGAGACACAGCCACCCTCTGCAGTTTCCCTGCATGGCTCTGCTCCCCAAGAGGGAGGATTGGCAGCCAGTTTTAATCCAGTGTGGAACATCCTTACTCCACCCCCGTTTGGTCATGTCTATGATGCTGGACCTCCTCCCAGGCCTGTGATTGGCTGCCTTTGGGTGTTCCTTGTGGAGCTGGTGGAGTCACACATTAGCAAACTGACTTCTTAACAAACACCTGGGTAGGGGGCTGGGCTCTAAGGCTTGTCAGGAAAGAGGGGGAGTGGAAAGAGCCCTCCCTGGGCCTGTGCTCTGCTGGGACTGGGCCACAGAGCCTTCTGCACAAGTGAGAGATGGTGGGGGCTGGAACAAAGACAGGGACAATGTGTATGAAGAAGCAGTGGTGAATGAAAACACAGGGTGAGGAGTAAGGTTGGCAGAACTTGGTGACTTGGTGGATCGGGTTTGGGATGTGAGACAGGGTGGTTGGATCTAGTGTGTTAGCAAGCAGAGGGATATAAGAAACTGATTTATCATGGGGAAGAGGACTTTGGCTTTGGATGTGTTTGCTTTCTAGGTATCTGTAGTCCCCCCCACCCCAGTTGATTGGCCCAATGAACAGCTGGTTAATGAATGTATCAGGAGGAGACTCTGGGTTGGCTGTGTAGTCAGTGCATTCAGGAGAAAGTTGAAGAGCATGGATGGATTACCCAAGGAGAAGGTGTAGAATGAAGGAAAGGCAGGCTGGGGACAGGGAGGGAGGTGTAACCAAGACAGACAAGCCAGTGGAGACTGAGGTCACATGAAATGTGACACAAAATACTAGTATTTTAAGCTTTCATTATGTATCAGTTAATCTCAAATGTCTTTAGTAATTATTATATTTCCTGTCCCTAATTTCTCTCTGCTGCTTCTTGCAAGATGCAGATGTATATCTGAAAACTAATATATCAGATGTTCACATCACTTTCATCTTGTCTTTAGATCATAAAAGATGTCGGATGCAAGTGTGTTGAATGGATGTAAAACAGATTAAACTGGGATAATTTTTAGCCATATTCCCCTCCCCCATATAACTGAGGCCTAAAACTCTCTCCCCTTTGGTTAGCACCCTTTGAGATGTGGTACTCAATTCATCAGGTCCAAGCTGACCACTTTCATGTCAAAGAATGGAAGTTAATATCCTTCTTATCTGTGGTTAATATCTTTCTTAAGATACATCAGCCTAAAGATTCTCATTTAGGGATGTCTCTTATCTTTATTACCAAAACACTTCTTGAGAATTTTCTTACTATTTTTGGCTGCATACTGACCTACCCAGACTGTTATTTTTCATACTGCGTGTAATGACCATGGGCTCTGAAATGACTTCAGTCAGTCACGTCAACCTTCAAAAAAAATAAATGAATAGAAGAGAAAATACTGTAGTGTCCCACATACATAAAGGGTGGGTTTGATTTGTGAAAATTGTGTTTCAGTGGGGCATTGGCTGCATAAGTGTTAGCTTGTGTGTGTGTGAAGTATGTATGCTTTATAGGTACCAAATCGGGATATAGAGTTGATTTCCTACCGTGGATTATAGTAAAAAAAAAAAAAAAAAGGTTTTGAATTTGAGAAATACTGGCTGGACCACTTTGGGGTTGATGCGTGCCAGCCCAGATTCCAGCCCATAGTGAACTCCTTTTTTATGTCAGGAATCCCAGAAATTAGTACAAGTGCTTGCGTAGGGGGAGTGTTAAGCAAATACTTGTAGAATAAAGGAGGAAGCAAATCGAGGTAGGAGCATGAGTGTCGTAAGGGTTAATTTTCCCTGAACTCATTATCCTACATTTGCTGATGTTCAGGATAGGCTGTGATACAGGGAGAAAATAAGGACAAGAAATCAACTCAGTCCCTGCAGGAACTTTAAAAAAGGAAACCTGATTTTGACAGAAACAATTATTATGCATTGCAGCCTCTCTACTGGGCAGAGAGTGCCTGAAACACTAAAGGGAAGTGCTATGTATAGCACATTTATAAAGTTTTGAAATATTATTGCACAGCCACAGTCTCGTTCATTCCATTTATAGGAAATACATCACTTTTTTTTTTTGATGCTTTGTTCTGTTAAGAAATAATGTATCTCGATTCTTAGGCTTTCTAAAAAACAGTCCAGCCTGGTGAATATCTGATTATGGCTAGGAAAAACAAAGACAGATATTTTAATATATATATTTTTTCCTTCCTGATGAACAAAATCACAGAGTTTTGTATTTCTCAGGAACTTAGGTCATGAGACTCTATCCAGTGACACCTTCCCAGTGGGAACTGTTCTCTCTGGAATGAGCTAAGTTTAGTTAGGTTCTCAGATGGAACTTGAATGCAGAGAAACTCACAGCTAATAGAAATAGAAAACGGCAGATGAATCCCACACTGCTGGCAAAGAGCAGCTGAAATCACCGGTGTGACATCCTGAGAAATCGAACCTTCCACCTGGGGAAAATGTCAAACGTCCTCTCTCAAAAAGTCTGAAAAGTTCATGCAAATGTATCAATAGAGAAAATCTGCAATCGATTTTTTTCTGCTTTATTTTTCTCTTCCTCTTTTTCTGTTAGCTATTTAAGTGAATTCATTGCATGATAGTGACCAGAATTCCTTGATGAAAATATTAAACATTTTTCATCAAAACTCTGACTGATGGCAGAGGCTCTCAAAATTTGCCTTACAGATAGCTGCTCACATGCAAGAGCCAAAAAGCATTCTTTTGTATGGCAAGAATAAGAAATAATTTTGTTTTAGCACGTTTTTGTGATCATAGTATTTCAGAGTCGGAAGGACTCCTAGACGACTACCAGTGGTGCCGGCATCAGAAGAAGCTTTTCTGGGTTGCACTGAAAAGAAAACCACAGCGTGCCTGGGTGGCTCAGTCAGTCGAGTGCTTGACTTCAGCTCAGGTCATGGTCTTGGAGTTGGTGAGTTCGAGACCCTCCTTGGGCTTTGTGCTGACAGCTTGGAGCCTGGAGCCTGCCTCAGATTCTGTGTCTCCCTCTCTTTGCCCCTCCCCTTCTCACACTCTGTCTCTCTTAAAAAATGAATAAGCATTAAAAAATAAAAGTAAATAAAAAAGGAAATCCTAAGGTCAATGTCATTTTTCCCAGTAAACTAAATGATTATATTCACAAGATTGTTCTTTATTCTGTGAGTTTGTAAGTTACCGCTTTCTTTATGGGAAGATAACCCTTTAAAAAAATTGACATGATCATGATAATTAATGTTTTTTTAACTTGGGAGAAAAGATTGGTGACCCTAAACGGGGAAGGTCTAATCTAGTTCAAAGCTCCACCCAGTATTTGAATACCCTCCTCATTTCTCCTGTGGTGACTTCATTGAGCCTTCCAAATCACTGCAGAAACAGGGAAGGTGGCTTCTCTCAGGGAACATGCTTCTGAATATAATGTTCCTAGAATGCTCTCTAAAACCCCATGGAACTCCCTTCATTGAGGATGTATCTCTCTGGAAATCTCCCTGATGGTCCCATTTCACATTTGATGCCTGTGTGTAGGGGGAATATTAATCAGAAAACATGTACATCTACTTCATCTTTTTGGTGAGATAGTTTAAGATACATTCTGGTTTATTTTAATGACACCCTTTACAGTATATGAGTTACAGTATATGCCCCTCCCCCCACTCACACTTTGACTCTCAACTATAAATAAACATTTAAAAATTTTAAAAAGTTTAATGTGTATTTATATTTGATAGAGAGAACACAACTGGGGGAGTAGAAGAGAGAGAGGGAGACACAGAATCCGAAGCGCACTCCAGGCTCTGAGCTGTCAGCACAGGCCCCGAAGCGGAGCTCGAATTCACCAGCTGTGAGTTCATGACCTGAGCTGAAGTCGGATGCTTAACCAACTGAGCCACCCAGGTGCTCTTGTGATCCTTTTTTTAAAAATCTTATTTTAAATGTTTACTTATTTTTGAGAGAGAGAGAGAAGCAAAGACAGAGACATAGACAGAGTGGCAAGCAGGGGAGGGGCACAGAGAGAGGGAGACACAGAATCCGAAGCAGGCTCCAGGCTCTGTGCTGACAGCAGAGAGCCCAATGAGGGGCTTGAGCTCACAAACTGTGAGATCATGACCTGAGCCAAAGTAGGATGTTCAACTGACTGAGCCCCCTGGGCACCCCTAAGCTGTGATCCTTAATACTGAACAGCTTGTACATTTTATAGCCACTGTGTCATATTATCTCCACAATTTCTAACCCCTCACATTTTAGGATATTTTACAGTTTACAAAGCTGGTTCACATCATAGTCTCACTTAATCCTTACTATGATCCTGCGAAATAGTCAGGGAGGGGTTCTACCTTTATTTTTAGAGGTGATAAACTAGAGTTCAAAAATGGTAAGTTACTTGCACAAGCCCAAGTAATAGGGCTGGAGTGTCATCCTAGGTCTCCCGACCCCAAATCCACAGCTCTCACACCCGACCAGGAGAACTTTCATCGGGGTGTAAAGATTAATACTTCTCCTCTTGCCTTCAAGTTTGCTGACATCTGATGTTAAATTCACTAAAAGAACATCAAAGAATACATGATCAATGGTGAATCTGTGGTAAACAGACTTTCAGATCAATTTGTTCTATCTAAATAGAGTCAAACAAGCAGTAAGATCAGCCTTCTACTGCTCTGTGTACACATGAGTGCTCAGTAAATATCGTTGACAGACTGCTGTGACAAAGTTAGCACACAAAACGTAAATGATAACTCAAGAGTCATGGTACTTCTGACGGGGGGACAAACCCAAAGGCCAATTGATTAAAATGCTGGAAGTGTATACATTTGGTGCATAGATTTTTCTCCCAAGTCAGCTCATGATTTAGAGTGACCAACCCCAAAATAAGCTTTTCTCTCATATTTTTTCTTTCACAAACAGATCAGTTCAGAATAGTAATAGCAATTAGTATTCTGTAAGCAGCAATGCATCTTCAGCTGCAATGGCAGGATCCAAACAGCCTAAGCCAGAATCCATATGACAGGAGCTCAGTTCTTTTTATTTATTTATTCTAAACACATGTGGTCTCTGTAACTCATGGCTGGGGATTGTGATTAGAAGGGCAGGATGACAATTTCTGCAAAGGAAAATGGTTATTTGCTTAGCTAAAGTTTGAGGCTGCCAAACAGACTACTATGAAATATAGAATTATACTTTTGTACCTGCTGGTTCCAGCAAGTCAGCTACGTTCAACAGTTTCTCAAGGACAAGGGAGAATTCGTGCTGGCTATATATCCAGAAGCTAACTCCAAACAGACGAGAGAAACAAAAGCAAGAGCAGGACCAATAGATAAAAGAGCCCTTGTTAGTGGACTAAAGCGGTTGCTACAAATAGGACAGCGGAAGGAGGGTTGGGAGGGGGAAGAGGAAAGCAAGGTCAAAGAAGGATGATATCAATAGAATATCTCCAAATAGCACAGAATGCAGCAAGAAGTAGCAGCAGATGTCAGTCCAGCCCAATGTCAACCCCCGTGGAGCTTTGTAGAAATACTTGGAAAGAAGCAGCATCACTGCAGTTGGTATTAGGAGTAAAGAGAGAGCAGATGATACCTTTCTCCCCATGAATTGAAAGCCACGACTTGCCACTGGCCGCAGCCTCATGTCCTTTCAGACTGGCCCCATTCAAGCTTTAAGTTTTTTTTCCTCTCTCTATTTCAGATCTTTACTTCCCTCCTTTCCTTTTGATTTCTTTCCTTCTTCCAGACTCTTGCTGCCAATTCCAACTCTGATCCTCGCCCCACAGGCTGTTTCTTGCCTACGCCACCAGGTACTCTGGTTCCAGATGCTTACTCTGGCCTCCGCAATGTTCCAGGAGTGATGATGCATAACCAGGATTTACTGCAGCACTCAGAAAATTCCCATCATGATGTTAGACATTACTGGCATGGATTGACTTTCATAACTATGGAGGGGAGCCAAAAATGTATAAAGGAAGTCTGTTTTCAGAGTTCATATTCCTTAATTTTAGTGAATGGATGTGGGTGTTTTGAAAACTTAGTTTCTTAAGAACTGCCTAAATTTCATAATTATTTCATTTTCATCCGCTCACAGATGGCTTTGCCCTGGGTGTAAAAATTGAAGAGCCAATATAAAATGATGCTACCTTTACTCTGGCAGTTAAATTTTAAATTTCAAACATTGGGTTTCAGAACCTTGGAGAGCATCAGACTCAGCCCTCCATTTCCCTCACTGGAGCCAGCTCAAATGTAGCCTGATTTCTGCTGTAAAAATGTGAAATGAGAAATAAAGGGATAAGTTGACAGTGAAACTAGATTCTTTTTAAAGAAATGCCTTCCACAATAACCTACTTTTATAGTTTAAGTTGCTGTTGTACAGTGTTACACAGCTCTTAAGAGGTGGATTTGGAGTCAAAAAGACTTGGATTCAAAGCCAGGTTCTGCTAGCTCCTAGTTATGTAACCTTCAGCAATCTTCCTGAGCTTTCGCTCTTTTCTTCTGTAAAACAGAGCTACAAATAGTAGTGACTTCACAGAGTTGTTCTGACGGTTACATGAGATAATGCATGTAAAACATTTAACACATAGCAAGCACTCATTGCTTTCTGCATACTTGCAAATGGGTTGTTTCTGACCTTGTTGACAACAGGATAGTTGGGCTATACTGAGGGCTTGGAGCTCTTTGGGGGCAGTCTGTCTCAGGAGAAGGACATGCCCAGGAAGTAAGAAAACAGCCTTGTTTGTTTTAGCTTCGTATTCTGGACCAGGGGCTCCAGTTCAAAGTATTCACGACTTAGAACTTTCGGTTGGCTGGGGTTTACTTGTTTGCCCATTTCAGTTATGGTATCAGCTATTGATACTATATTCTTGCTTTTCTTTATGCTTCTCCCAGAGACAACTGGATCATACATTCATTTGTTCATTTCATCTATCTTTATTGAACATCTGCTTAGTGGCAGTATTGTGCTAAATGCTTGAGCTATGGTGGTGAGCAAAAGGAAATGATCCTTTTCATCTTTGGGAGGGAGTTTCTTACAATAGAAACCTTGGTAAAAGTTATAGCTCACCTCACACTATTGAAGCTAAAGGGGCCAGACTTCTTTCTCAGTGTTCCTTGGAGTTGGGGTCCAGGCACAGTCTAGACTTAGACTCAGTCAGCTAGGCTCACCTGCCCCAGACTTCTGATCAGAATTGGTGATTACAACACAGGTAGGGAGAGGGAAAGATTCTTTCTGGTACTAGGGCTCCAGGAACGGTGGTGCTGGCACTAATGTCCGGTGCCTCTGCTGGCAAGATTGGGGCTGCAATCCCTGCAACTAATGTCTAACAAGACTGACTGTGCAGGGGAGTCACCCAGACTAGGATAGTGGTGTGATTTTGGCTGTGGTTCTACCTTCATAGCATCCTTTTCTCCTGGCCATTTTTTCTGTGGCTGTTAATGTAGCCCTCCTGGAATTTCTATAAACAAGTCTATTACGCTTTCAACAATCTCTTCCTTTTTGCTAAAACCAGCTGGTCAGTGACCATCTTCATAGCTAAGAGCCTTGACTGCCTCAACAGAGACTCAAATCCCAGATCCATTCTTAAAAGCTAGGTGACCTTGTGCAAGTGACTTACATTCTATAAGCCTCAAGCTTCTTGTTTATATAATGGAAGCTACAACAGGTGAAAGAATATACATAAAGTGCTTATTGTATCATACCTAGAACATAGTAGAGGTATAATATTAGTGTCTATGAACATATTTGATAATAATAAGCAAAGACATGAGAATGGTGGCAAAACTGGTGACTGAAGCTCCTGGCTGTAAAATGCTCCTCAGACGTGAAGAAAAAGGACCAGATTTATCTTAAATTATTTCAGAGAATATGGTTGAGCTAAAGGAGACAAGCAAGCTTTAAGTCAGTCCACATAAATTTCTTGCTGCATCAGAGCAGTAAATGAGGTTTCCAGATACCTATATTTTTAAAAACACTCAGAGGCACCTGGCGGCTCAAGCAGTTAAGCATCTGACTTGGGCTCAGAGCCCTGCATCGTGCTCTGTGCTGACAGCTCAAAGCCTGTTACAGATCGTCTATCTCCTTCTCTCTCTGCCCCACCCCTACTTATTCTCTCTCTCTCTCTCTCTCTCTCTCTCTCTCTCTCTCTCTCTCACTTTCTCAAAAGTAAATAAACATTTTTTAAAAATTACAAAAATGAACTATTGGGACCTCATCAAGATAAAAAGCTTCTGCAATGCAAAGGAAACAGTCAAGAAAACTAATAGGTTACTGACAGAATAGGAAAAGATAGTGGCAAATGGCATATCAGATAAAGGGCTAGTATCCAAAATATATAAGGAACTCACTAAACTCCATATCTGAAAAATGAATAATCCAGTGATGAAATGGGCAGAAGACCTGAACAGACACTTCTCCAAAGAGGACATCCAGAGGGCCAACAGGCACATGAAACGATGCTCAACATCACTCATCATCAGGGAAACACAAATCAGAGCCACACTGAGATACCACCTCACACCAGTTAAGAGTGGCTAAAATGATCAAATCAAGAGACTGTAGATGCTGGCGAGGATGTGGAGAAACGGGCACCCTCCTACACTGTTGGTGGCAATGTAAACTGGTGCAGCCGCTCTGGAAAACAGTGTGGAGGTTCCTCAAAAAACTATCTATAGAACTCCCCTATGACACAGCAATAGCACTGCTAGCGATTTACCCAAGGGATACAGAAGTGCGGATGCATAGGAGCACATGTACCCCAATGTTCATAGCGGCACTTTCTACAATAGCCAAAACATGGAAAGAGCCCAAATGTCCATCACCTGATGAGTGGATCAAGAAGATGTGGTATATGTATATACAATGGACTACTACATGGCAATGTGAAAGAATGAAATCTGGCCATTTGTAGCAAAGTGGATGGACCTTGAGGGTGTCATGCTAAGTGAAATAAGTCAGGTGGAGAAGGACAGATACCATATGTTTGCACTCATAGGTCTAACAGGAGAGACCTAACAGAGGACCATGGGGAGGGGAAGGGGGAAAGAGAGTTGGGGAGAGAGAGGGACACAAATCATGAGAGACTATTAAATACTGAAAAAGAACCAAGGGCTGAAGGGAGAGGGGGAGGGAGGGGAAGGAGGTGATGGTCATGGTGGGGGGCACTTGTGAGGAGAACACTGGGTATTATATGGAAACCAATTTGACAATAAACTATTATAAACCAAGAAATGAAAAAAATAATTTAAAAACAATCAGAGAATACATCAGAATGGTTGAATTTTAAATTTCACCTTGATAGTTAAGCAACACATACACACAGATATAGAATCCTAGGTATAAAGGCCCCCAAATAAATCAGCGCAAGTTCTGAGAGGTTATTACAAGCTCATGCAACCAGCAGATATGGTCTGAAACATTCAAAATTTGTGTTTACCTCCCCTGCTTTTGAATGCCCCATGTATGACCCTCACAACCTTTCCTCAAAACATGCAGTGCCTAACTTCTGATCCTTACTATTCCAGAGGCTGCTGCAATCATTTTTCTCATCATACGTGGGCCTTTATGATCAAGAACTTGAGAGGGTGCCTAGGTGGCTCAGTCGGTTAAATGTCTGACTTACTTTTGGCTCAGGTCATAATCTCACAGTTCATGGTTTCAAACTCCTCATAGGACTCCTTACTGACAGTGCGGACCCTGCTTGGGATTCTCTCTCTCTCTCTTTCTCTGCCTCTCAAGATAAATAAAGTAAAAAAAAAAATTAAAATAAATAAATAAATAAAAAAGATTTCGTGTCATGCCCAATAGCTGATAGAACGAATGTGCTTTTTTAATGCTTATGTTCAAAATCAGTCTGGACAATAAATGCTAGTTTTTTGGAATATTCCTTCATGAGAATCATAACAGACATAGAGATAGAACTAATATGATGATCTTCCCTCTGAAACAAGATCCTTCAAACTCTTATTAAAAAATTCAAAATTTCACTGCAAATTATTGCTTTATAGTTTGACACGGCTGTTGTTTCTTGTCTACATTTGATGCTACCTTGTGTGTGGCATTCGTAACTTGTGCAGAATTATTAGTTTTCTGAGTAGTTCTGCTAAGCCATTCTAGAAGTTTTATAAATGCTTGACCTTAGGGAAAATAACTGAAGGGTTTATTATCCTGAAACGTGCAGAGGGATTGCACTCTTAGGGCACCCAGCAGTCTTCGTGCCTTTATCCACCTTCCCATAGCTAGCCACCAGGCCAAAAGAACTCGACTAGTAAAAGCCCTAATATATATAAGCAGAACTCAGAGCATAAAGAGTTACACAGCTGCAGGAATGGGTGACTTGGAATGAAAGTCCTGGCTTATTGCCAGGTATTTCTAATAAGGAAGAGCATTTAGGGGCACCTGGGTGGCTCAGTTGGTTGAGCGTCTGACTTCGGCTCAGGTCATAATCTCATGATTTGTGAGTTTGAGCACTACGTTGGGTTCTGTTCTGACAGCTCGGAGCCCACAGCCTGCTTCGGATTCTGTCTCCCTTTCTCTCTGCCCTCCCCGCCATGCTCTGTCTGTCTGTCTGTCTCTTTCTCTCTCTCGCTCTCAAAAATAAATAAACATTAAAAAATGTTTTTAAAAAGAAAGAATTTATATTTTAGGATAAGGAGATAGAATGTGGAGCAGAAGTAAAAGACCAAAATTCAGGAATGGGTGACAAGTGATTTAAAAAAAAAAAAAAAGAAAGTTAAGGATGGATTTACAGAAATTATGAAGCATTGCTAAGAAATAAATTCTTGGGGAAAAGATTTTCCAACTTCATTAAGAAGCTGATTTTGAGACACCTGGATGGCTCAGTGGGTTAAGCCTCCAACTTCAGCTCAGGTTATGATCTCGCGATTCCTAAGTTTGAGTCTAGCACTGGGCTCTGTGCTGACAGCTCAGAGCCTGGAGCCTGTTTCAGATTCTGTGTCTCCTTCTCTCTCTCTGCCCCTCCTCTGCTCACATTTTGTCTCTCTCCCTCTCAAACATAAATAAACATTTAAAAATATTTTTAAAAAAAGAAGCTGGTTTTGAGAGCTTTGGTCAATAAGGTGCTGAGTACTTTTTTTTTATAATAGTTTATTGTCAAATTACTTTCCATATAACACCCAGTGCTTCTCCCCACAAGTGCCCCCCATCATCACCCCCTCCCTCCCTCCCCCTCCCCTTTCAGTCCATGGTTCGTCTCCAGTATTCAGTAGTCTCCCTTAATTTGTGTCCCTCACTCTTCCCTGCTCTCTTTACCCCTTCTTCTCTCCATGGTCCCCTGCCAGGTCTCTCCTGTTAGACCTATGAATGCAAACATATGGTATCTATCCTTCTCTGCCTGACTTATTTCGCTTAGCATGACACCCTCAAGATCCATCCACTTTCCTACAAATGGCCATATGTCATTCTT
>NC_043702.1:112089872-112099390 GCF_006229205.1 Suricata suricatta
TATATATACCACATCTTCTTGATGCATTCATCAGTTTGGTGGACATTTAGGCTCTTTCCATGATTTGGCTATTGTAGAAAGTGCCGCTATGAACAAAAGTCAACATCTGGTTTGGATTTTGCTTTAATGTTATTGTCATGAAAACAAACAAGCAAATCAAACAAAGGCTGCAGGTCAAAATTGTGTAGGAAAAATTGCAGTGAGGTGTAAAGATTTTACCTTTGAGCACCAGCAAATTGTTTGGTACTTAACAGAGCAGAATGTCTTAGTGGTTCACATTTTAGTGTGGTTAGGTGTTAGATTGTATCTTATTTTCTTACCTCTAGGTGAGGTTTTAATTTTTAATAAAATTATTAATGGAAAATTGCCTACAATGAAAGACTTATGTCTGTGCATGAACTCTAGCAGTTGGATCCCATTATTTCGAAATTCTAAAAAAAAAAAAATAGGCAATTTTTTCAAAGGATGAGGCCATTGGTTTGAACTATCACTTTTCCAATTTTCCTATTTCATTAACGTTGTCATGTCATTTAACATTCTTACAGCTAGATAAGACTTCAGTTATCATTTCCCTCCTCTAATACATGTTTAGACTCCTATTTTCCTTTTGTGCTATCTCTTGTTCTTTTATGTTCTTTTTATTTTGAGATTTCTTTTATTTAAGAGCTGTCTCTTTTACTCCAAAACTTATTTTTCCCTTTATTCCTATTATTTGACATTTTTTGGAAGTGTGGTTTGAAAATACCCTCTTCCTTTAGACAAATTACTTTTCTTAAACACAAAAACTTCTTCAGGGTGGGGATCTGTCAAAATAGTATGCAGGAAGTAAAAGCACTGCGGCTGTTATTTATCAATGGGAACTGCGTGTCAACTAGTGTAGAAAGATTTGAAAATTACCCCTAAAGAACAGTGGGGGTCTAAGCTGAATACAGATATGAGTCCATGTCAGCATGATTACCCAGGAAGGGATTCATTCAAATGCAATGCTGGCAAGTAAGGGAAAAAAAATATCATAAAGAAATACATGGTAAATTTTTGTTTGTAACAGCCTATTACTGTTAGTAGGCTGTGCAGTGTGTGGATTAAGAAAACCTTATTATGTTTGACATTAATTATCATAAGTGAGACAAAGCAGGAGCTCTGTCAGGTCCCTTGCAAATCTAAGGGCTTGCTATAGTTGCCAACAGAAATGATGCTGTAGAGAGGGTCTGTCGCATGGCCAGTACTGTCAGTCCGTTGTGGCACTTGGCTCTCATAACCTGTAAGTAGGAATTGTTATCCTTCTGTTATCCTTACACAGAGCTATGGACACTGAGGCTCAGAGACTTCAAAGAAATTGCCAACGTGCAAACCAGAGAAGGGAACGAACATAGAGTTGAATGCAAGACCACTTCCCTCCTGAATTTATATTCTTCCTGGCCTGCATTTATTTGAATAAATTGACTCAGCATTTTATGTTAGTTTGCCTAAAGGTATTTTTTATCTGTGTACTCAGTCTTCTCTTCTGTGATTTAAATTGAATTCCAGCTTCCAGCTTTATCTTTGAGTTATCAGGGCAAGTAATTTGTCAGGCTACCTTACGTCATCCCCTTAGTGGTGTCCCTGGGAGAAAGTGAACACTCAGTGGGGAGAAGTGATCGACACCCCCTACGCAGTGAGTCTGAGCTGAAGGATGAACTTGCACTATTTTAATTAATCTTCAAAATAGTAACATATGGATTTGTTGACGAAGTGTTTATTCATGCAGTTCAATTTTATTGATCTGTTACGTGGTTCAGATCCAGGTGCTGGGGATATAGTGGTAAACAGGACAGACAAGATCATTGCCCTCAGGGAGCTCACATTCTAGAGGGGAGATAAGAAACAAGCAAAATATATGAGAGCGTGTTTTACAGCTGTAAAATCTGCTGTCAATGATGTTTGAGCTGAGGCCTGTGGGATAAGGAACTGAAAACCATCTGAGGATCTGGAGATGCAAACACTGGCAATAGTGAGTACAAATGGAGAGCAAGCCCAGAGTGTTTGGGAGCAGAAAGAAGCACTGGGAGGCTGAGTGTAGTGATGAGAACAGGACGCCAGGGGTGAATGAAGGGGTTTGGTAGGTGTAACATACAGAACTTGGTCATGGGGATTGAGAGTAAGAGGGGAATAAAGGACTTCTAGGTTAGTGTAAATAGCTGAGTGAATGGCAAAGGCATATGCAAAGATGTGGGTGATGGAGGGGAAAAATAAGTTTGGGGAGGAAAATCAAGAGCTCTGTTTTGGGCAGATATTAACTTTGAGATATTTATTAGACACTCAGCTAGGAGTGACAGGAGCTGATTGGCTCTGAGTCTGGAGCTTGGGAGAGGTTTTGATAGTAACTAGAGTTTTAGGGGTGCCTGGGTGGCTCAGTTGGTTAAGCATCCAGCTTCAGCTTAGGTCATGATCTCACAGTTTGTGAGTTCAAGCCCCATGTCAGGCTCTGTGCTGACAGCTCAGAGCCTGGAGCCTGCTTCAGATTCTGTGTCTCCCTCTCTCTCTCTCTACCCCTCCCCCACTCATGCTCTGTCTCTGTCTCTCAAAAATAAATAAACGTTAAAAATTTTTTTTTAATGATAGTAACTAGAGTTTTTTTTAAAAAAGGACAAGTTCATGATGTAGTGATACTTGTATTTATCTGTTAACATATTACATTACATGATCTAGTGGTGGGTCTAATAACTACTATAATTTTGTGTTGTGATTAAGCTGAAACGCTCTTCGGAGATGACTGCAAAACTGTAGTGAAATAGCAAAACATCTTTGATTTCTATTGCTGATAAAGATAAAAAGCCTTGATGATACAACTGTGGCTTGTTCAGTTAATGACAACAGAGATGTAATATTTTTCACCATCAAAGTTCACAAAACTGAGTCTTATCCATGGACTCCTTGCGGGTCTATGGACACTTCTTCCACTGTAACCAAGGAGATAGCAAAGATGAGTACTGGTGAACGCTGGCTTGTGGATTTGGTGGCTTCTATTTTCTCCAGGAAGACAAGGTGATCAGCTAAGAGCAGGCACATAGGAAAGAGGTAAAAGGTATAAGGAATAAAATACTCAAGTCTGATAGAGGAGGCAAACTTTTAGGGCACAGGAGACTAGCTGGGCTGTATGGTACTTTCATTAAGCACTTGGGCTCAGGAGGCAGTCTTTGTGATTTGAATCCAAGCTCTGACACTTTCCTACTGTGTGACCTCGAGAATATTACTTCATGTCTGTGTGCCTCATTTCCTCATCTCTAAAATCAGGATTTAAATAAAGAGTTTAAATTAGGTGCTCAATAAATGCTAATCTTTATTTATTTTTTTAAATGCTTATTTGAGAAAGAGAGGAAGAGAGAGAGAGAGTGCACACACGCACAAGCAGAGACAGGGTGGAGAGAGAGGGGGAAAGAGGATCCCAAGCAGGCTTTGTGCTGACAGCAGAGAACCCAACATGGGGCTCGTACTCATGAGCCAAGAGATCATGACCAGAGCCAAAGTCTGATGCTTAACTGACTGAGCCACCCAAGTGCCCCAAGCTAATCTTTATTTTTAATTTCAGGGTTATAGCAGCAGTTATGGAAATGAATGAATGGATTCAGAAGATACTTGCCAGGTAGAATTGCCAAGTCTTAGAGATAAATTTGATAAGAGTGATGGAGAAAGAGGAGTCAAGACTGATTCATATGTTTGAGTAGCCTGGCGGGTGGCAGTGCCATTTTTGGTCACAGAGAGTAGTGAGAGAGCAGATCTGTGCTAGAGGATGGGGAAAAGAAGAGAAAAAATAGGCACTTTGTCTAGCGAGTGGTCATGTAGACAGACCATGGACTCTGGACCCAGAACAATAAAGCTAACAATGTTGGGGTTGCTCCACCCCATGTTCATGGTCACGGCTTGAGCATTTGTTTTAATGGATTGGTTGGAAACACACTCTTTTTTTGTTTCTATTTCTAGTCCATCTTTGTCCAGGTTAAATATGAGTACGCTGACCACTGGTTTCTAAAGATTAATAGTCCTTAAATTTCACTCTTATTGCCCTTTATGTGTTAATTTATCCACTTCTATAGAGAATTAAAGGCAATTTGCACTATAAATAATGGAGACTATAGGAGCAGGAAACATGTCTGTTTAATTGACTGCTCTTTTCCTTGTGTCTAGCAAGTAGTTTTGTATATTTAAGAGGCATCCATAAATAGGATTAAAAAAAAGATTAAGAAGTAAAAACCAGGTAGAATGGGAAGAAACTATATATACTGAGATCCTAAGGCAAGAGTCCAGGATTATTCCTACACTTAAAAAAATTGGCATCTTGTTTTAAGTGAAATACCACCTGGCAACTCAATGTATTTTATATATTAAGGGATCTTAAGTATGTAAGATAGGATATTAATTTAGAGCATGTGCTTTTTCAACTCTCAAATATTAAGAACTAACTTTATTCAAACTTTTGAAATGAATTTTTAAGACCAATGTGTACTAGTTAGGATTTTCCAGAGAACGGAAGCAATAAGATATTTATAGATATATATCTTTAAATGTTTGTTCTGAGAGACCGAGAGAGAGCGAGAAAGAGCACTTGTGTGAGTGGGGAGGGGCAGAGAGAGAGGAGAGAGAAAATCCAGGTAGGCTCCAATAATGCCAGTGCAGAGCTCGACACAGGGCTCAGTCCCACGAATCATGAAATGATGACCTAAGCTGAAATCAACAGTCGACACTGAACCAACTGAGTCACCCAGGAGTCCCAGGTACTTATAAATATTTATATAATGTAAGTATTTATATTGTATATATGTTTATATATGTATATATAAAAGGAGATATATCATGAAGAATTGGCTTACGATTATGGGGGCCGAGAAGTCCCACCATCTGTTGTGTGCAAGCTGGAGGCCCAAGAAAGCCAGTAGTAAGATCCAGTCTGAGTCTGAGATCTTGAAAACTGGGAGATCCAAAGCTGTGAATCCCAGTCTGAGGGTAGGAAGCAGTGAGGCAGAAAAATGGGCCAAATTCCCCTTCCTGTGTCTTTTATTCTATTTAGGCCCCCAGTGGATTGCATGGTGCTCATTCCCTTTGGGGAAGGCAATCTACTTTTTGACTCTACCAATTCAAAAGCTAATCACATTCAGAAACACTCCCATAGACATGCCCAGAATTAATGTTCAATCTGGGAATCCCATGACCCCCCAAGTTGACACATAAAATTAAGATATCTCATAGTGTCATCATCAAAAGGAGCTGCTTTGAGAGTCATTTACCACATTTTGGGGAGGAGAATATTATCTTCTCGTGTGATTTATTTGGATACAGGGGCTTTTGAATCCATGTATGATGCATTCTTTGAAATTTTATCTTAAGACACAAATATCATTTACATAACACAAGACAGTTGGTTCTAAAAATGTTTGCTTTCTGTTAGGTTTCTCCTGTTAGACCTATGAGTGACAACATATGGTATCTGTCCTTCTCTGCCTGACTTATATTGCTTAGCATGACTTCTCCTAGGTCCATCCATTTTGCTACAAATGGCCAGATTTAATTTTTTCTTATTGCCATGTAGTATTCCATTGTATATATATACCACATCTTAAAAAAAAAAAGAAAGAAAACATTTAAAAATTTTTTTGTTTTGTAGGGGCGCCTGGGTGGCTCAGTCAGTTAAGCGTCCAACTTTGGCTCAGGTCATGATCTCATGGTTCATGAGTTTGAGCCCCACGTCAGGCTCTGTGCTGACAGCTCAGAGCCTAAAGCCTGTTTCAGATTCTGTGTGTCTCTCTCTCTCTCTGCCCCTACCCTGCTCATGCTCTGTCTCTCTCTCTCTCTCTCAAAAATAAATAAACTTAAAAAATTTTTTTTAATTTCTTGTTTTGTAGATGTATGTAATAGGTTGAATTGTGTCCTCCAAGAAGAGATGTTAAAGTCCTAACCACTAGGGCCTCAGGGTATGACCTTATTTGGAAGTGGTGTCCTTGTATTTAAATTACAATGAGGTCCTACTGGAATAGGGTGGGCCTCTGATCTGATATCCAGCAAGAGGAACAGAGACACACAGAGGAAAGATGGACGTGTGATGGATGACTCAGGCAGAGATCAGAACGAGGTACCCACAAGCCAAAAGATGCCAAGGATTGGCATCTTCCTTGCTTCTCCAGACACCAGGAGAGGCAAGGAAGGATTTTCCCCTGCAGGTTTCACGAGGAGCGTGTGCCTCGTGACACCTTAATTTTAGATTTCCAGCCTCCAGAATTGTGAGACAATACATTCCTGTTGGTCTAAGCTACCCAGTTTGTGACACACTGCTGCTACCACAGTCCTAGCACACAAACATACTATATATTTGTGATCTTTCCAACACAATGATTTACCTTAGTGTTTTTAAAAAATGGTGTCTATGTAGATTTGTAAGTCCTGGAGACTGAATATATAGTACAGTGATTAGAGACAACAAAACTTTATTATAAACATTGAACTTGCTAAATGACTAAGTCTTAATTGTTCCCCAAACTAAAAGAAATGTTAATTACATGACACAGTAGAGGTATTAGCTAATGCCTCAGTGGCAATAATATTGCAATATAAACGCATCAAATCAATATGTTGTACACCTGAAAAGTACACACAATATTGTATGTCAAATATATCTCAATTTAAAAAATTTGCTTATATCTGTGGGTAACCCCTTCCCCCTTCCCACCCCCCACACAAGATCTTTAAAAGACTTGTTTCAGTGGCATCCAGAAACTTCCAACTGTAAGGTCAGACTGCCAAAAATAGACACTCAAATCTGTGTTACGTTTCTCTGCCTTCTTTTAAAGTATTCAAGACTAGTTTTGACTGAGATGGCACCTGACTGTCTTTCTTAAATAATACTTTGTGGTACAAAATAATCAATTCAGTCCCTTGTAATATGAGAAAGTTTTTAAAGGCTCAAGTGTAAGAGGAATTCCTCTTCTCTGAGGGTTAATTCTAGAGAGGTGTGAGACAGCAGGTTCTAACGCAGAACAAGTAAAAGTGGATTCCACTGGTACAGGGGTTTGGCTCTTAATCCCCTCAGTGGCCCAGTTCCAACACTACTGCTCCAAAGGAATTTTTATGAGGAGAGTCAATACATAGCACTATTACGTAGCATGAAAATAACATCTGTAGCAAAGAGGTTCTAGAAAAGGGGTTCCTCATATGACCATTTCATTTTAAACCCAGATAGAAGCCACGGGAGTAACATTACGTACCAGTCAGCAAAGGCATTTCTATGGAGTGCTAACTTAACAAGGTCTGATGCCAAGTTCATGCTCTCACTCGTGAGGACTAGTACCAATGCTGAGCTACCTAAGGAGGGGTGAGCAATAAGCCCCTTAGACTAGCTTCTTAAATCTCAGCATTGGACAACAGCATTTTCCAGTTAAATTTCCTGGTGGGGGCCTAAGATCTGTGTCTACTCTGTGTTGTTGATTGAAACATTCTCATGCTTGTATTGGACACCCATGTGACAAGTCTCACGTTCCACTATGAAGGTGGTAAAGCCCAAAGGGTGTTCTTGCCCAGTTGGAGGACTGTCCTGACTTTGACTCAGAGGCTGTTCTCACTTTACCATTATGGGGAGAAACAGAGAAATTTATTTATTTTTCTTTAAAAGTAAGTGCTTTGCATCTGACTGACTTCAGCTCAGCTCATGATCTCATGGTTTGTGAGTCTGAGCCCTGTGTTGGGGCTCCGTGCTGACAGGGTGGAGCCTGCTTGGGATTCTCTTTCCCTCTCTCTGCCCCTCCCCCACGCATGCTTCTTCTCTCTCTCTCTCAAAAATAAATAAATAAACTTAAAAAAGTAAATGCTTTGTTTTTTATTACTCATATTGTACTTACTAGTTGAAGGTACATGAGAAAATACAGAAAAACAGAAAGAAGAAAGTCAAACTCACAATCATTGGACAATAGCATTTTGTATGTCCTTCCAGACATATTTCTACAGATTTTTTTTTGAAAAGGTACTGTGAGTATAGATAGTCTTTTAAAATATGCTTTCCCTCCCCCGCCCCCCGTAACCAACATATACTAAGTAGTTTTCTCTGTTTACTTACGTAAGCAGTCCCCTTTTGGTAGACATCCAGGTCGGTTTCCATTCTATTGGTGTTATGGACTTTTCTTCTATCAAAAGTAAATAGCATTACTGGGTCAAAATGTACACATTTTACGGCTACTGATAAGTGATTCCCAATCATTTCTTAAAGGTTTGCTCCACTTGGCAATCCCAGATGGCAAACTCTGCTTCATTCCATTTTGTTTTTATTATTTGGTCAAAGGAAAATCTGGTATCTCTTCGCTGTTTCCTTTCATGTTATTAGTCACTAGTGAAGGCGAACCCTCTCCCCCTACCCCTGCACAAACTCAGCAGTTTTCTGATGAATATGCCCCAAACCTTAACAAGCCTGCCTGGACTTTCTGGATTTTATTCACTGCCTTTTTGATTTCTGAATGATCAGTGGATTCCCAGCTACATAGCACAGGACTTCTAGCATTTTTCCAGGATACCAAAGAGATCACCTGTCACTGGTTAAGAAACCCTTCAACACCACCCTCTTCCCAGGCATCTAACTGGGAATGACTACGGCACATGGTTCATGGGTTTATAGCTTGGTTTTTAAACCCCCTTCTCAGAGGCAGAGACTTTTCTTCAACCCCTTACATGGGGAAAGATGCTGGTGGAGGGTGGCTGTCATTGAAACTGAGCCCTTCCAGAAGCAAAGGAACTTCCAAGGGGCCAGGACTTGCTGCTGATAGATTGTGGACCCCTGCATTTCTTTCATTTGGTCTTCTCCATTTGCCCCTAGGGTGTGACCCAGAAAGTGGTGTGCTGTCTCCAAAGGTGACCGATGAGATGGAAAATATAGATGATAACTCCCCAAGCAGATTATAGAAAAGTTCTGAGTCAGTGCAGGGGCAGCTTGGTGGTGAAGCAGGTTCATTCTGGAAGCTGGTTCCACATGCGGAGCCTCAGGGCCAGTTTGTGCCTCCGTTTCCTCGGCTTCAAAGTGCACCCACCTGACAGGGTTGTGATGAAGGTGAAGTCACTCACTCTCTGCAAGGCTCTCTGAACACAGCTTGGAATATTCAAAGTGCTACCTGAACCAAGAGGATGGAAAAGGAGATGGGAACAGAGGGCAGAGGGGTTAAAAAGTGGGGTGAACCTCAGGCAGGGCAGAAGAACTGGTTTGAGGGAGAAGGTCAGCTGGCCTGGCCTTCTTTTTCCCCTTCTGCCAATCCTGGGTGGCAGGGGGAAGGGGGTTGTGGGTGATAGCTGAGTGAGGCCAAGCCTGGAAACTGGGAAACTGGAAGGGGTTGGAGACTGGGGGCTGGAGGGCTGGGGGCCAGGACCAGGGGCTGGAGGCTGACAGCCAGAGGCCCCGGATGAGGGGGCTGGGGGCTGGAGACTGGAGGCCAGATTGGGAGCTGGAGGCTGGGTGCCAGGAACTGGAAGCTGGACAGGGAGCTGGGGACTGGAAGCTGGGGGTTGGGGGCTGG
>NC_043702.1:112099490-112102595 GCF_006229205.1 Suricata suricatta
CCAGGAACTGGAAGCTGGACAGGGAGCTGGGGACTGGAAGCTGGGGGTTGGGGGCTGGAGGCTGGGGGCTGGAGGTTGGGGGCCAGGGGGCTGGGGACCAGAGGCCAGGGACTGGAGGTTGGGGGACTGGAAGCTGGGGGTTGGGGGCTGGAGGCTGGGGACTGGAGGTTGGGGGGCTGGGGAACAGGACCAGGGGCTGGAGGTTGGGGGTTGGGGGCTAGGGGTGGGGGCCGGAGGGTGGGGGCCAGAGTCTGGGGTTGGGGGCAGAAGCGGAGAGCCAGCCAGCGCTTTGTGCGGCGCTGCTGAATGGAGCCGGTGTGTGTGGGAGGGGGGCTTGCACGGATTAGTCGTGCTTTCCCATGAACTACAAAAGAGCGCCCGAATCTGGGACATTTGTCATCAAGGGGCAGGCTGCTCAGGATGCAAGGTAACCAGAGCTTTCCAGGCCTGCTTCAGTCTTCTGGGACGCGGGGCCACGCTAATCCTTCCTGTTGATATTGTGAGCGCGTAGGCAGCGAGACTTCAGCCCAGCGGCGGTCAATGGGCCCCTGCGGCAGGCATTCCTGAGCAGACGCGTCCTCGGCCGCTTTTCACAGTCTGTTTGGAAAAGGCTACTGTCCTCCACGTTTGCTCAGTCCGGTCACAGCCGGCAGCGCGACGGAGGCGCGACCCGCTGCATTTAGCTCTCGGAGAGTTTCATGCTCGTTTGCACATTTCCCTCCAATTCCAGGGCTTTTCTTCCTCCACCACTGTGCTTCCTATTACAGGGAGGGGTCAGGAGACTGTAGAGGGTGAGTGTGCGTACACATCTCATTTCACAGTTTGTTCTCAGAAAACGGGGCCCAAGAGATACACTGTGATTGGCAGGGCCCTCTGCAAGTGACTCTGAGGTCTCCCCGCAATGACACTTGTTTCTCTTTTATGCAAATTTGATAGGTTTCAGTAGCTGGAATCTCAAGGCCAAGACTTCCTGCCCTCACACATCCGTTTCTGGTGAAGTTTAAATCTTGCAACCTCACTCCTGGTCAAGAGGACAGACAACCTGGCAGGGGAGCCTGAGATCAGGGCTTCCAGAAGGGCAGACCACCTCCTTTCCTCCCGCCCCCACCCCCAAGCGCACCACGGAGGGCCCAAAGACCAGACCCCATCCTAACCTTTCCGTCTTCAAAGATACTGAGCCATTTTTCCTGATTCCTTCCTTTACTGATTAATTCCACAGAGATGGATAGGGATTGGCATAGCCCGAGCCTTGTGCTGAGACTAGGAAAAGTACTATGGTGGAGATACTGCTTTATATATAATGTTGTATTATATTATGATATAGTTATATTTATGTATTGCTTGGGAGGATAGCGGGGAGTTGAGAGGATTAGTAAGGCTTCCAAGAGAAAGGGCTACCGAAGAGGGTGTTAGCTGTGGTTCCCCAGTTTGCCCAGTCTCTGGAATGACTTAGGGAGGTGACCCAAATTCCTATTCCCTGGCTTCATCCCCCTCTACTGGGCTGGGATTTCTGAGGGCGGGGAACCTACATTTCACCAGAGGATGAGCTAACTGTGTGGCCTACAGCCAGCCTGGGTCCCGCTGAAAGCCAGGCAGCAGGGGGTGCGGAGGGAGACCGACTGGGCCTAATGGAGCAGCAGACATGATAAGGTCGATGGGGAGTGGCTACACCATTTGTTCCAGAAGCGTGTAGTTGGTATTTCTGCAACAACCATGTAAAAAGCCTTTATTTCTAGAATTGACATTCTAGCTTGACATTTTTATTACACTAGTAGAAATCAGTGGGGGAAAAACACATATTATAGAGTCTTTGACTTAGGGCTCCTTTCTCTCTAACACACACATGCACACGCACACACACACTGCTGGAATGTGTCTAATTAATATAATGAGAGACACTGGGGTGCATGGGCGGCTCGGGCCGTTGAGCATCTGACTCTTGATTTCGTCTCAAGTCATGATCTCCTGGTTCATGAGACTGAGCCCCCCATCAGGCTCTGGGCTGATGGTGTGGAGCCTGCTTGGGATTCTCTCTCTCCCTTTCTCTTTGCCCCTCCCCTGCTCTCACTCTTTCTCTCTGTCTTTCAAAATAAATAAATAAATAAACATTTATATATATGATGATACATACTTATTTTTCTGGGGATTGTGAAATATCTGAGGCCAAGTCTTAGGTAAAAGGTAAGTTCCTATTAAAAAGAACTAGATTAATATATCAATGTTTAGTTTACAAGTAAAGATATTTATTTTGCAGAAATCTTATAAGTATATATATAGCCATATATTTTCATATAATCAGCAGTGACAGGAAAAGCCTTCAGAATACTTGAAAGTCATTGTACAGAGCAGAACTGTAAGCAAATGACCCTCTTTATTTTAAGCCTTGTAACTAGCCATGATATCAAAGCACAAGAATGGAGAGATTTCTTACTGTTTTCAATTAAGGAGATATTCAAGCTTGATTTTGTTTCATAATTAGAGCTTCAAGTCTTCTGACAAATACTCCACAACACATGTCACCTCTGGTTATTTTCTCTTCCTTTTCCTTAATTCATTGCTAAATGTTTTAAAGAAGCCATTTCTTCTGCCTGCATTAACTTTTGACTGCACACCTGCATGCCAAGATTTCCTTATGGAATCTAACTTTCTAGTGGAACTTTTCCTAATTAAATTAAGGGAACTTGTCCTCCCTCTTCAGCTCTTAGGTTAAGTAGTCCTCCCGTGGGAGAGCCTTTTTGGACCCCTGGATCAGAAGGGTTCCCTTATCCCAGCTGCCATTCGCTTTGCAAGTGTTCTCTTGCTTTGTTTTAACTTTTTTATATTTATTTATTTTTGAGAGACAGATGGAGAGAGAGGGAGGGGCAGAGAGTGGAGGACAGAGGATCCGAAGCAGGCTTTAAGCTGACAGCAACGAGCTTGAATCTGGGCTCAAACTTACAAACTGTGAGATCATGACCTGAGCCAAAGTCAGATTCTCAACCAACTGAGCCACCCTGGTGCCTCATAAGTCTTCTCTTATATCTCCCATCAAAATAGTTTTTATCTGTTAAATGTCTGCCTTTTTCACTCCCTTATTCTCCTTGAAGACACAGACCATTCAAATTC
>NC_043702.1:112102695-112105195 GCF_006229205.1 Suricata suricatta
AGAGAGACTTGATTCTTGCCCACAAGGAACTTTTGACTTACTTGAAGAAATGATATACAAACATACAAAGCAAGCAGTAGAAGATTGAAAAATAAAGTGAATAATAAAGTGCATAGGACCTGCTTAATCTGACAGAAAGGAATGGTATGAAAAAGTTTAGACTGAGAAATAACCTCTGTGGCTGGGCGTCAGCAAAGCTGCTATTTGCAAAGCCGGATGGTCCAGAAAGACAGTCTAAAGTCTGGGTGGAAAGAGCTACCTTCGGACACTTGGCTTCAAGAAGGCCAGAAGGAAGAAGGCAAGGGAGTCTTGTTCAAAGCATCTGGCCCAGAATTATGGTTACTGAAAAGAGGGCAAATATCACAAAACTTGATAAAAATAATATCACCAATAGAAACTTGGGGGTAGACATGGCAAGAGGTTAGTGGCCTCACCTTTGGATCCTTACTGTCTAAATTAAACCTGTATTTATTTATTTGCAAGAGAACAAGAGTGAGTGGGGAAGAAGGGCAGAGGGGGAGAGAGAGAGAGAGAGAGGGAGAGAGAGAATCTTAAGCAGTCTCCATGGGGAGCTCAGAGCCACTCGGGGCTCGATCCCATGATTGTGAGATCATAAACCGAGCCAAAATCAAGTTTCTAAAACAAACTTAGATATATTAGGAAAACAATATATCTTATGGCCAAGAAATACATATCTAAAACTTCCATGATACTTTTTAGTTTCATGTCAATTTATTTTTTCTGCTGATTAAAGATCAAGTCAAATTAAAGTTAATATTTTTAATTAATAGGAGAATACAGAGCATGCTGTTCTTATTAAATTTTTTCTCTATATAGCTCTCTTTTTCCATATCTATCTCACATGCAGAGTGAGGTCTGCTCATCAGTGTTAACAGCTGGTTCTTGGCATTGAGATTTGGTGGTTTGTTGCTTTTTTCCTTTATACTTTCTGTATTGCTCATTTTAAAAAGTAAGGAGTGTATATATGCCATTTTGATAAAAACAATGAGGTCATTATTTAATTTTTTAATGTTTTAAATTTATTTTTGAGAGACAGAGAGAGACAACACGAGCAGGGGAGGATCAGAGACAGAGGGAGGCACAGAATCCAAAAGCAGGCTCCAGGTTCTGAGCTAGCTGTCAGCACAGAGCCTGATGCGGGGTTTGAACCCACGAACTGTGAGATCATGACCTGAGCTGAAGTCAGACGGCTCAACAGACTGAGCCACCCAGGCGTCCCATGAAGTCATTATTTAAAAAAATGTATATGTGAATAAAGGAGACAGAAATTTAGGGAGAAGGGTGGTCCAAAAAAAGACAAAGGAAACTAACTTTCCCAGTGGCCAGTTTGCTGGCAGAAACTCCAAGCTCATGTCTTTCCACCTCATTGGTATATATCATTATGCTAGATTTTCATTTATCAAGCGTGGGGAATAGAATTGATGGGGCTCTTACAATGTCTTAGCCTGGAGATATTTTGAGTGCTCTAACAACCACAATTGTTCATCTCCTCATTGTTCCTTATCCTTGTACTCAGGGACGAGATCCCAGTCACTCCTGGGGTGATTCCTGATTGGTCCAAGCCATTCCTAGTGGTCTCATTTCTCATATCCAGTGATTGGTTAAACAGGAGCATATGATACAACTCTGGCCAATGAGATGTGAAAGGAAGATTCTTGGGTAGGAATTTTCTGTGAAGAGTTGGGAATGTCCTTATGTTCCTGCCTCACACAATTGTGTGAGAATAAAATAGTTGGAGCTACAAGAGCCGTCTTAAGGTTCTGAGGCAATAAGCCCGAGGACAAAGGCCACAACACTAAAACTAGGAAAATGGAAAGAAGGATTCCTGATTACATAGATTTATTGCCAATTAACCCAGAACCATTCCACTTACAGTCTCGTTATGTGAGATAATAAATGCTCTATAGTTTAAGGTACATTGAGTTTGGTTTTCTGTTCTTGAACTGAAAGCATCCCAGCAGATACATATAGTCCTGGGATGGACCGTGACATGCACATTAGCCTGGGACTAGAAGCAGAAAGAGTCTCATAACTTTTTTCTACAATAAAAGTCCAAGCAGAACTAGAATAAGGTCCTGTGTTGCAATTAAATGGGTTCCAGTTTAGGGCATGCCCACATGCACAGAAGGCTACCATTTATTGAAATCTTACTGTGTGCTAAGTGCTTTATCTTATTAATCTGCAAGCCCACTTCACAGATGAAAAATCCTGAAGCACTAGGGCAAGGCTCTGCCAGTATGTGACAGAGCCAGGATCTGAATCAAGATCAAAGCTCTCCTTCGATGGCCAGCATTAATTCTCAATCGTCAGATTGTTAATATTTGTTGTGAGGTGTGGTCACACGTGATTATTGATAACCGACCACCAAAATTAAAAAGAAATGCAGAGAAAAAGATTCGAGGCTATCCCTACAGAAAGCAATACCATGAGCCCGTATCTTAGTGCACTCACTTTCTGTTTTGGGAGAGAAGAAGGGTGG
>NC_043702.1:112110195-112174648 GCF_006229205.1 Suricata suricatta
AAGAGAGGCATAGAATTCATGTTATTCATTTCTATTCCTTACCGGGTTCCACAATGTGTTGGATCTAGAATATATATTGTATCATGGTAGAGAAGTCATAAATACAGAATCAGGGCTAGAGAAAATATGGGTAAGATTGGAAAATTATAGTCCACTATGGTGCAGAGATACACAGGTCATAAAATCTTAAACTGCTACCAAGACTTAGTGCCAAATTCGGATCTTAGTTTCCTGGTTACTGGAAGAAAAGAAATGACTGGAAATATGGTAAATTGTAAAATATTCTCAAGTTCAGAATTCACATTTTCACGGGAAAAGAGCATGCCACTTTAAGAAGCAAAGTGGCTCAGTTGGTTAAGGGTCTGAATTCAGCTCAGGTCAGGATCTCACAGTTCCTGAGTTGGAGCCCTGCATCAAGCTCTGTGTGCTGGCAATGTGGAGTCTCCTTGGGATTCTCTCTCTTTCTGCCTCTCTCCTGCTAGTGATTTCTCTCTCTCTTTCAAAATAAATAAATAAATGTTAAAAAAAAAACAAAAGAAAAGAAAAGAAGCATTGGATACTCTTTCCTGCTTTGTCCAAGATTATTTGGCCATACATTTGTGGGTCCAGTTCTGGGCACTCTATTCTGTTCCATTGGTCCATGTGTCTGTTTTTGTGTCAATACCATACTGTCTTGATGATGACAGCTTTGTAGTAGGGGCTAAAGTCTGGGATTGTGATGCCTCCCGTTTTGGTTTTCTTCTTCAATATGACTTTGGCTATTCGGGGTTTTTTGTGGTTCCATACGAATTTTAGGATAGTTTGTTCTAGCTTTGAGAAGAATGCTGGTGCAACTTTGATGGGGATGGCATTGAATGTGTAGATTGCTTTGGGTAGTAATGACATTTTCACAATGTTTATTCTTCCAATCCATGAGCAGGGAATGTTTTTCCATTTCTTGGTGTCTTCAATTTCTTTCATAAGCTTTCTATAGTTTTCATCGTACAAGTCTTTTACATCTTTGGTTAAGTTTATTCTTAGGTATTTTATGGGTTTTTTTGTGCAATTGTGAATGGGATCAGTTTCTTAATTTCTCTTTCTGTTGCTTGATTATTGGTGTATAAAAATGCAACCCATTTTGTACATTGATTTTGTACCCTGCTACCGATGAATGGATAAAGAAGATGTGGTATATATACACAATAGAGTATTACATGGTAATGAGAAAGAGAAATCTGGCCATTTATAGCAAAGTGGATGGACCTCGAGGGTGTCATGCTAAGTGATAAGTCAGGTGGAGAAGGACAGATACCATATATTTGCACTCATAGATCTAACAGGAGAACAGGAGAAACCTAACAGAAGACCATGGGGAGGAAAAGGGGGGAAAAGAGTTAGGGAGAGGGAGGGAGGCAAATCATGAGAGACTATTGAATACTGAAAACAAACAGGGCTGAACGGGGAGGGGAAAGGGGAAGAGGGGTGATGGTCATGGAGAGGGGCACTTGTTGGGAAGAGCACTGGGTGTCATATGTAAGTGATGAATCACTGGGTTCTACTCCTGAAACCAATAGTCCACTTTATGTTAACTAATTTAAATTTCTAAATGAAGAATTTTAAAAAATAATAAAATAAACTAAAATAGAATGACAAAAAAAAAAACAAAAAAAAAAAAAGAAAAGAAGCAACAGGCAATGGTCTTATCTGATAACGGATACCATAATCAGGAGTCATGGGTGCATAGAGGAATGTCCCCGTGAAGCTGAGGCACACCCCTGCTCCTGCCCACAGCACACCAGCAAAACGCATGTCTTCCAGAAGCACCCTGTCGTATAGGTCCAGATCTGTATCTGCTGGTGCTAGGGGAGTGCTTGCTCTCAGCTGTATTTCCGAGGACCCCCACCATCCGCCCCCAGCTGCTGTGCACTGAACTGTGTCTCCCGCCCTCCAAATTCATGTGCTGAAGTCATCACCCCTACTACCTCAGAATGTGACTGTCATTAGGGACAGGGACTTTAAAGGGGTAATTAAATTCAAGTGAGGTCATGGGCGTGGCCCTAATCCAATGTCACTGGTGTTCTCATAAAGGAGAGGAGGACACGGACACGCACAGAGGAAGGACCGTGTGAAGGCACAGGGACGGAGAAGACAGCTGTCTCACACGTCAAAGAGAGAAGGCAGGAACACATCCTCCTTTCAAAGCTTTTTAATGTTTATTTTTGAGAGACAGAGAGACAGAGTGTGAGTAAAGGAGGGGCAGAGAGAGAGGGAGACAGAGACTCTGAAGCAGGCTCCAGGGTCTGAGCTGTCAGCACAGAGCCTGACATGGGGCTCGAATCCACGAGCCCTGAGATCATAACCTGAGCCGAAGTCAGACGCTTAACAGACTGAGCCACCCAGGCACCCCAAGGCTTTTAGAAGGAACCAGCCCTGCTTGATCTTAGACTTCTAGCCTCCGAAACTATGAGAAAAGAAAATTCTGTTGTTTAACGGTGTGCCTGCGTGGCTCAGTCGTTCAGCATCTGACTCTTGATTTTGGCTCAGGTCATGATCTCACCGTTCGAGAGTTCGAGCCCCATGTCCGGCTCCACGCTGACAGTGAGGAGCCTCCTTGGGATTCTCTGTCTCTCTTCTCTCTCTCTGCCCCTCCCCGCTCTTGTTCTTTCTCAAAAATAAATGAATACACATTAAAAAAATTCTGTTGCTTAAGCCACTGGGTCTCCGGTACATTGTTATGCCAGCTCTAGCAAACGAATCCACCAGCCATGAGCAACATCTCTATGTTCCTTTTTTCCTCTGCTGGAGGCTCGCCACTGAGCTTTCCTGATTCATTTTCTCAGGCTTTTCCCCACCCAGCATTTGAGAATCAGGGGATGGGCCTGAGAACAACTCTGCTTTCCAGTGGAGGCATCACCTGGGCAGTGAGTAGAGAGCTAGTTGGTGGTTTCCCAAGCTTCCGCCCCCATGCTGAAAAAAGAAACGACCTTCATTCTCCTGGGACCAGGACATTAGCATAGAACCAACATGCTGTCTAGTAATTTGTTTCTTTTTGTAATTTTTTCCTAGTGTTTATTTATATTTGAGAGAGAGTGAGCACAAGCAGAGGAGGGGCAGAGGCAGAGGGAGACAGAATCCAAAGCAGACTCCAGACTCAGCTGTCAGCACAGAGCCCGAAGCAGGGCTCGAACCCACGAGCTTTGAAATCATGACCTAAACCAAAGTCAGATGCTTAATGGGCTGAGCCACCCAGGTGTCCTTCTAGTAATTTGTTTCTACTTTACAAGGAAATACCTGTGGGAGGCAACCTGAATTTAGTACTATATTCAACATACTTCTGATAAAGGGTAAGGAGGCTCAGAACACAGGCTTTTCAATGGCTGTATAATAAACAGCAGAAGCGGAAAGAGAATGTTCTCTGAGGGCCAATGAGTATACGTGATGCTCTGCTCACGAGACACCTTCAGGGCTTCCACTCCAGGGACAGACTAGGACAGGATGAAATTACTTCCTATTTGGTAAGCGTCTTCCACTTTGCAGACTGCTTGGAAATCCATCACCGTGTTTGATTTTCACAGCATTCCTGAAAAGTCAACCATGGTTGCCCTCATTCCTGAGAAAGAAACTGACTCAGAGATTAAGTGACTCGGTCTAAGCAGCCGAGCTAGAATCTACCTGAGACCGGGTAAGTTCCCAAAGGCCCACCGCCTGGCCTGATTTTAGGAGCTGGAAAAGGAGCCGGACCAAGGGGACCTCCTCCCAGCTCCCACCTCCATGTAGTGGCAAGTGGGGTTAGTAGCTCTCTGTTTCCGTGTCCTCACCCTCAAAATGGGTAGAACAGCTTTGTCTATCTCGGACTCCTAGATCTGTCCCAAGATTAAGTGATAACACTGCATTTGAGTGATTTAGAACATTCCCTGGCAGATTGTGGTGTCCAGTCACAATTTATCATTTTTTTACTGACTTGGCTGTTTCCCCCGCTCCTCTGAACCTCCTTCCCCTTCTCTGTCACAGAACAGACCCTCCTACATCGTGCCCTGCAGCGTCCTATAGAACATTACAGACCTGCAGTCACCTCGGAGTACCAAGTTCAATCCCAGCTCCCCTGTTCCACTTCTACCCCTGGAATTTTGGCCAGTTCGTGGCGTCCTGAACAGTAAGTAAGTAAGTCTGAAAGAGCAGCTAACTGGAATCCTTTCCCCGGGGACCTCTTAGCATGGATTCAGTTTTTTGTTTTGTTGTGTTTTGAGCACAGCTACTTTCCCTTTCAGCGAGCACAAAGCGTTTTCCTGGAAGGCGTCTGGTGGCAGGCAACAACAAGGCCCCTGGGCCCCAGGGGCCCTCCAGGTCAGGGGAGTGTGGGAGAGCGGCCTGGGGGGGGGGGGGGGGGGGGGGGGGGGGGGGGGGGGGGGGGGGAGAAGGGCTGTGGCTGGAGTGGCGGGGACTCACTGGGATCCTGCCCCACCCCCACCCCCCACAGCCACCTCGTGCATGCTGGGGAGGTCTCTGAGCAGATTCCCTGGACCTGGAAAAAGGAGGGTAATTATGCAAGACCAAGACCCTGTGCCTGCCCTGGCACAAAGAGGGGATTATGGCCCTGGTGGTGAAATGGGGTGCGGGGGTGGGAGGCAGCCCCGAGAGTGCGAGAATGTGCTGCTGGAGCCTCCCTGGCTCCTCTGGTTCCTTAGAAGACTCCCCAGGTGGGCGGATCTGGGGCACCTGCCAGGCCACTGGGTGATTAAAGAGAGACCTTATCTGGAGAAAGGTAGATACAGACATGCGGAAGACAGCTCCAGGCACATGTCTGGATTTTCTGAAAACACAGACTCAGGCCTGACGGGACAGTGGCTTCGGGCTCCTGCAGACCTCTTGATGACTCTGCCCTGCAGGAGAGCATTTGGTGCCAGGCGCTGTTTGTACCGAGTGGTGTCACAGACAAGCTCACGCGCCCCCCCCCCCCCCCCCCCCCCCCCCCCAGCCAGAGAGAAGGGCTGTGAGCACGGCTGGGACCAGAACGGGACCCAGGCTTTCCAGCGTCCCTACTAAGACACTGATTCAGTGTGGCAGCTGAAGCCATCAGGGGCCTCGGTCCATGTCGCCTTGGTTGTTCAGCAGGTTGGAATAAACTGCTGTCCCTGTGTGGGTGGGAGAGAGAGAAGGTGTGCGTGGGTGTGCAAGAAATGAGCTTGACATTTGCAGTGTCTAAGAGTGGTATGAGCGGAGAGAAGTTGGTAATTTCCAACCATTGCAGCATTCCAGGGGAGCCTCTGGATTTTGAGTCCCCTTTGGCTAGAAAGAGGGTATCGCTGGGGAGTGGATGCAGGGGTGTGGCCAGGAGGGGTTGACCCAGACCAGGCAGTCTGTGGCTGGTGCCCGCCCCCCTCCGCAGGGTGTTTACAAGCCCCTCCCACTTCCCACCTGGCCCCCTCACCCAGACATCTCTGTTACCAGCATGCCGGAAGGCATAAGGGAGGCGGGAGGCGGGTTCTATGATTTGACTTCTAACAAATTAGGTGGATGAGAATCTGCACAGTTACTTACCGAAGTACCGTGGGAAGGCAGATCAGCTAATGTGGTTGTTTCTATTTAATTCCTTTAAAAAAAAGAAAAAAAGAATGCATGGATTGCCTGCAATGTGTCAGGCAATTTCTCCCTTTAGCCCCTTCATGGAAGGCGTTTGTGGAGGAGTCGGATTTTGTGCTTCAAGATTAAAGGACGAACTCCAAGATGCTGGTCATTTTCCTGTTTTTATCCTGGCTGTAATCTCTTGCTTTATTTACTGAAGGTCGTTTTCGGGTTATTCCTGGTTAGGAATGAGCTGAGAATATCTCAGTCTTTGGTGCCCCTGGAGAAAGCAGGTACTCTTGCTTCAAGCTAAGATAAGTGTGTAAAAACATTCAGCCACCCAGGCAGAAGACTCCTGGGCCACTTATCACCTCGGGCCATACTGCAAAACAAGAATGGGAACTTGAATGTCCTAGAGCCAGAGGAGAGAATAGGGCTGCCTTTTCGCACGTGCTTCTTCTGTTTTGTGTGGGAAGTCTCTCGTAGCCTGTGTTTTACATTTCACGGTAACATTATCATCACCGGTATCCGTTCTTTACTGTAACGCTTCTGGTTTGCTTCCCCCTTTCTAGAAATCTTTGCTGCAATTTCATTTTTGTTTTGCTAGAGTACCTCCTTGAGCGAGTTTTTCAGAAAGAACAAAATGGGATACATTTAGAGTTTTTGCTTAACAAAAAATAGTTTTAATTTGCTCTTACATATGAATAACTATTGTGGGGTACAGAGATCTTGGATCAGACAGTTTCCTTCTGGAAAAGTCTGAAGACATCACTCATTGTCTTCAGAAGTTAGGGATGACTATAAGATAGTTCCAGAATGATTTTACTCACTTTAAAAGAAAGCAAAAAGAGTTACTTTAGTTTCTCAGA
Organism: Suricata suricatta; assembly: GCF_006229205.1. Taxonomy (NCBI): domain Eukaryota; kingdom Metazoa; phylum Chordata; class Mammalia; order Carnivora; family Herpestidae; genus Suricata; species Suricata suricatta. Next base: position 112,116,606 of record NC_043702.1, read on the forward strand.
TTTTCATTAGAAGGGAAAAATTGTCCTAGACCTGGTCTGGATAGAACTCTTTGCATGATGTATTTCTTCACTTCCTTCTGGGAAAAAATTAATATTACTGATAAAATGCTTAAGTAATTTTAAAATAAACTTTAATGAGCTTAAAGAGAGCCTGCCTCTGGGAGATTAGCTTCCGCCTCAGTGGACTGTCAGTCAAGAATTTAATGATCTTTAACCAGAGTTTCCTACAAATGTGTCCACCAAAAGAGAAATTTTTATGTTGGTTTGTTTCTGGATTCTTCCTTTGAAGCAAGGGTTCATAATTCACTTTTTTGAAGATTTAAAAAAAATCTTTATTTAGAGTTCAGAAATCCCTCAGTATCCATGTCTAAATGTGAAGGATGACACCGCTCTTGACTCACAAGAAAGGAAGGCATGAGAAAGCCATGAACTTGGCATAGTCAGTTAAGCACCCGACTCTTGATTTCAGCTCAAGTTGGTAGGTTTAAGCCCCTCATTGGGCTCCATGCTGACAGCACGGAGCCTCCCTGGGATTCTCTCTCTCCCTTTCTCTCTATGCCTCCCCCACTCAATTGCTCTCTCGAAATAAACTTTAAAGAAAAAATTAAAAAAAAGAAAGCCCATGAACGTCTTCCAGGTTTTTAACCTGCCAATAATGGAGAGTCATTGGAGTTATGGAGAAGAGGGCTTTGGGAAGACAGTTCTGGCGGTGGCGGTGGTGTGTGGAGACAGAAGACAGAAACACAGACCTGTTTGTACCATGAAACTTGTCAAACTCAGCGGACTTGGAGGACCTGTAGTTGGAGCCGATCGGAGCTGTGCTTCCTTCCACTCCTCCCCCCCGCACTGGTCTCAAACTTTAACCCTGTTCCAGACCAGCCAAATCACAATTTCCTGGGAATGGGGCTCAAGCCTCATGACTGTTATTTTTAATCTCCCTCAGTGATCCTAAGTGCAACTAGGGTTTGTGAGCCACTAGTATAAATATTCTCCTGCTGCACTAGGTCTCTATCCATTATTCTTTCCAGGCATAGTCCCCAGAACTCCTACTTTTGTCCAATTTCCCTGATACCTTGATGCCATAACGCATCTTCATTGATTTAGATGTATTTTTCCCCATCATAGTCATCAATGCAATGACTATTTGTAGAACTTTCTTTGATGCCAGGATGATGCTAAAAGATAGGAATCCTAGAGAGTATAGATAAGCACCCTCTTCCCTTCTTGACTTGGGTACCAAAGGCATCTGTCCAAGCTCTCACTGCGGTCACCGCCTGGGACATAGAAGGCCTTGTTTTCCCTGCATCCTTAAGTCTAGTACGCTCCAGCTCTCTCCCCCAGATCGCCTGCCATGTGCTCCTGATTCCTTCACTGCCTCCCTGTCTCGTTAGAGGGGCACCCAAACAGTCCTTTGTGGGGGCAAAACTACTCTGAGCTGAGACAGTCTTTGGTCCTTGCAGTCTGCTGGAGACTAAATAGGAACAAAATGCCCACAAGAACGTAGAAGGAGAAAAAAATGCCAGTGAGATGGACTCTCAGAACTTCTTGCCTCATACAACGGTCCTTCTTTCTCCAGTCATTCTAGTGCCTTCTGCTATTTTCTCATGAATAAGGCATTGGGTCCTTTTAGCCTTATCTTCTTTGTGTAGTGGGAGCCAAGAGGCACAACATAGTGACTGGGAAGACTGTTTGGCTGAGTGCAAAAGGGAACATACGATTTTGTGGTCAATTTATTTTCACCTCATTCATTCTCAGGGGTACATGTTTTTCGCCTCATTGATTTTCTGTGTTCATTGACTTGAAGCCTGCTGTGTATGGGAGTTTGCTTCGTGTCTTCTCAAACCTTCTTTTTTTTATTGCCTTGGCAACTCTGTGCCTCAAGCTTGAACTAGTTTGAACTAATCTCAGTGGTTTACTTACTGAATATGACACTTGAATTTTTAGTAGAAGTGTTACACTATTTAATCTTTGTACCACAAACATTACAGTTTGAAGGCTTCTTAAAAATCATCCTAGTCCAGCTCCTTCATTAAATATGAAGACCCTGGGTGGCTCTGTCAATTCAATGTCTGACTCTTGATTTCCACTCTGGTCACAATCCCAGGGTTATGGGATTGAGCCACGTGTTGGGCTCTGTGCTAGGCATGGAGCCTGCTTGGGTTTCTCTCTCTCTCTCTCTCTCTCTCTCTCCTTATGCCTCCTCTCCCCTGCTGTCTCTCTCTCTTAAAATAAAAAAAAGGATGAAGAAACTGAAGAGCAGGGAGGTTGAAGCATTTTCCTAAGTTCACACAGCAAAAAAACCCACAGAGTTGCTTCCTTAGGAAGGCAGGAAAAGGGAATAATGGAGCAAGAGAGAGAAATAAAGAACTTTACTGGCTATAAGTAACAGAACATTGGACTGGCTTAACTAAGAAATAAGGGCATTTGTCATCTCTCATATCAAGAAGTCTTGAGGTAAGGTTGGTCCCAGATACAGTGTGGTTAGGGCTCAGGCTCCCCTTCTCAGTGATTCTGTACCCAACCGACCTCTACATCAGCTTTGTTCTGAGAATGGCTTCCCTCCTGGGGCCAAGGTGACTACTACCAGCAGCTGCAGGGGCCCTGTGTTTCCTGGTTCACACCCAGATGAGGAGAGACAGAGGGAGCAAGGGAGGCAGGGAGAGAGAAAGCGTGGATCAGAAGTCCTTCCCTTCATCCTGATGGGCCAACTGAGGTTACACACCCACCCCTCAACAGATGCTAGAGGAAGGCCATGAACTCATCTGCATTCCTGAGCCAAATTTCTGTCAGAGAGCATGAGCTCACTATGATTCATTTAGACCCCTCAGCATCTACCTCTGGAGAAGAGGATGGGGTTGATTTGTCATGTGACCCTTGGACTTCACTGGAGAGAGATTGAACAGGAAGGAGTGGAGGGGCTGAGTGGGCACCAGAGGAATCTTCTACACCAGAAACCATTTGGAAGTGACTTTTATTTAAGTAGCCAGTGGCAGAGAGTCCACGTTTGGTAGGTGGTAAATGATCAGCCTTTAGTGCTGTTCTCACCACTGTGTATTTGAGCCTGGTGACTTGGGGGAGGAACCGTATGTTTTTACCTGCTCCTGTGTTGGCAAGGGGGATGATAAGTTCAGAAGAGGACTGGCCATGATTCCTTCTACCCGTGGAAACTCCGTCCTGGGTTCGAATGGCTTTGTGCTTTAGGAGGCTACCCCATCTCATTTGTAGAGGTTGTGCCTGAATCAGGGCTCTGCTGGAAGGCGACTTCCTTAGCACGTGGGCCACAGGGAAAGCTCAGTCTGGGTAAGCATCCTACTTCTTCAAAAGGACCTGAGCTAACACAGAACAGAAAGAAGATTGGGCTGCAACTCACAATTTCCTCTTGAATTAACTATAGTCCTCTCTTGCCAAAATGCCATCCTGTTCAGGTGAGGTTGGAAGTGTGTGTCACTGATCAGAGTCGTAATGAGGTTCCCAAGCAGCCATGTGCTTGCCCTGTTCCTGGCTCATGCTTTTTCCTTCTCTCTGAAGTTTTTATTTATTACCATCCATGAATGCGAGTCTCAGGGCAGAACGCCCTCCCCTCTCCAAGGCATTGTTTAGACTTTTAGCCATTCCTGGAACTTTTTACTATTCCAAACTCTACCCATTCTCAATTTATTGTCCTGGCCTTTCGTGGCTGCTCCCTTGGGTGTATTTGATGAAGAGTGCTTTGAGGCTTGTGGAAGGCATTTTTTGAGACACTTGCAGTTAGATAACATCCCTGGGTCTCAGAGATCCCTTTTTAAGAAGCATCACCACCGTCAACATTAATCATCCTGTTTTTGATGCAGAGACAAGGGATGTGGAACTGTTTCCGAGGGCTAGAGAGCAGGGGGAGGGCTTGTTGCTGTTTCTAGGAGCCGTTTCTTCCAGTCTGGAGAAGTACCTTCAGCCTGAGTTGTGGGGGCGGCATGGAAAAGCTTTTGGCTCCTGAATTACAATAAGGATCTGAATCAAGGGAACCCACAAAGATTCTGCCCATAAAACTGTTCCACTCTTATTTTCTGTTTTGGAAGTGAAGCCCTAAGTATTCATGTTTTCCCACTGAATGCAATTATGCACGAAAAGAGTGAAAAAAGAGGGGAGACTCAGGAATCATTCCAGGTCTCTCTCTGTCGTCTTTCCTAAAGAACGTGCTGGAGTGTTCAGAATCTTGGGAAGCGTGTGCTGGTGGGTCCCCGGGCTGGGTGTGGTGCTTCTATATGGGCTGGGCTTTCTGTCCATCTCCCAGGCCACTGTCTTCATTTCCTCTCACAGAATGTTCTGACATCCCCACGGGCGGGCTGAGTCTAGCCCCCGGTCACGGATCAATCCTGGCAATAGAAAGCTGTAGGCAGTCTCAGCCCTATCCACCCCCCAGCAGCTCTGAGAATTAAATCAAGTGCCCTGTAGACTCCACATGCACACATTTGTGCCATGTCTGTTAAGGTCCCATGCCCACCGGTGTCCTTTGCCATCAACCCACCTCTTGGGTGCACTTAGAGGGTGGTGTTTCACCATGCCCTGTGCACTCCATCTGCCCTGTGCCTGCCTTGTTCTAGCGCTCTGACCTCTCACAGCCTCTATGAGGCAGAATCTTGCTCTAAGCCCTAGTTTGCTGAATGGACTTCTTTATACCATAGGTGGCTTTTTAAAAAAATGAATATTTATTGGGGGGGGCAGGAAGGGGCAGAAAGAGAAGGGGACAGGGAATCCTAAGCAGGCTCCAGGCTGTCAGTGCAGAGCCCGATGCGGGGTTCAATCTCATGAACTGTGAGATCAGGACCTGAGCTGAAATCAAGAGTTGGATGCTCAATGGACTGAGCCACCCAGGAGCCCACCCAAAGGCCTCTTTTGCAGTCTTTCTTGGAACTAACCTGCTGTTACTGATCTACCAACATCCTTGAGCTGCACTATCCTGACTGCCCGGTGAGACTCCTGTGAAGCAGCTCGTTCTGCATCAGCGGTGAACTTTTGCTGGTGGTTTTCCCTGCCATCTGCTACAGGTGGGGGCATTGGGGTGGCTGGCCTCTGAGCCAGCTCCACACATCTGTCCCCAGGCACCGGCCGCAGAGTTGCATGTGTCGCATCTGCCCTGGGGTGAATGTTTTGGGGAACATGTTTTGGAGCCTTATTTGGACTCTGGATCTCTCAAGATGTCCATATTCTTCAAGGCTAATGGAAAAATTGAGTCCCAGAAGTTCCCAATACATCTGAAGACCCACCTTTGTTCCAGGGGCAAGCTCTGACTTCTAAGATCTTCAAAGCCAGCGTCCATATAAACATCCCATTCTGTAGGAATTAACAGAAGGAAAAGGCAGCCAGAATTGATAACTTCAAGTTAGTACTTTGCCAAGGCTAATTCAGACTTGACCAGACCGTAAATTCCTGATGGAAGGAGATGGGATTCTGAACATACTTCCCACTCCCAGCCCTGCTACATTCCCAATACACCTGGGTGTAGGTCTGAGATACTGGATTCCAAGGTAAAGTCTCTGAGCGAGGTGGCTGAGTGAAGCCTGACCTTGAACCCAACATACCCTTCGAATGGCTCTCTGAACTTCTGAAGTTCTTATAGAGGAAAAGTGGCTCAAAGCTGTTACAAAGCTGTAACCGCCTGGCCTCCCTCCGGCCCAGCGGAGCTGTCGCTGGTGTTGAACCAGACCACTGCCCCCTCTCTGTTCTGGGGGAGAGCTATGTAAATAATGCCTTTGTCTCCTGAAAGTCCATTGTCCCAAGTGGAGGGGACCCCTAGGTGGAACTTGGCAAGACCAGTCAGTCTCATGTGGTGTCCATTGCCCTTGGCCTACTCTTCCTGAATCAGTAAGCAAGCACAGGAGAGCCAACCTGTTGGGGAAATCATGGGTAAGGAGGAGGTGGAGGCCCTGGAGAAGCTACATTATTACCAGTAACACCTCAAAGGTAAACTCTGAACTCTGAAATAGAGATGTTAATAACAAAGTTCCCTCCCAGGGGCTTGGGACAATGTTCTATGTCTCTCTTGTCAGGACTGTGAGAAAATCCACGGCAAGTAAGGTGATTTGGCCAGTTGTCATGGCAATGACAATCTTTCCTCAGACCACACTTCCTGCTGTGAGTATAATGGAGAAAAAGATGGGCGTGGCCCTGATGTTCATGAAGCTTATGGTTTGAAGGAAGGCACAGGAAAAGGAAAATTAAAAATATACCTAGTCATATATATTTGCATATTATAAAAAAACAATGCTGGGTTATGAAGGGTGAGAAGGAGTTAGCCAACTCTGGAGTTAGGGTTAGAGTGCCTTGGGCTGAGGGAAAAGTCAGTTCAAATGTCCTGGGGCAGGAAAGAGCTCCGCTCCTTTGATGAGTTTAAAGAAGCCTCCTCCTATGAGAGGAGTTCTGACAAGCTGCTTCCTGGACATCACCTAAGGGCAGGGAGAAATGAAGGGAGTGAAGATAAAGTAACTGAATAACAAGTTAACTAGTAATCTGGGATTTAATTCGAGTTATTTCAAAGGGAGGTAAAAATGCTTGGAATCTGCCTTATCAGACTGACCTTGAATTCTAGCTGCCTAGTTCTACATTAAGACCTCAGCAGTGCTATGAGATTCCCCACCAAAAAGAATTCTATTTTGTACCATGACATATGCCTTTAAAAGCAGGAGAGAACTGCATTCTCTGTGGGGGCGGTGGAGGGGGAACGACTAGAAAGAGGAAATCTTAGGGAAAACAAAGAAGCAAGCCAAGGCAGATACCAAGCTCTTATCTGCACAACCCCAGATTCTGGTCAAGAAACGCTCAGAGAGATCAGAGACTAGTGGCAGTCTGTGATAAACAGATGGGGAAACTGGGCGGTGGAGGGACCTGGGAAGAGCCTACGGGATGGGACTTGAAGAATCAGGTTTCCAGACCAGGTCAGGCTGCCCGATGGCGTTGTTAGTCCGAGAGGGACAGGGATGTGTGGAGCTCTCTGTGAGACTGGGAATGGATCCGGGTGCACTGGCTGGAGTTTACAGAATGGAAGTCACACATATGCTTGTGTAGATGTGCACCCATGGGAAGAACCTTTCACAGGGACAAATGCAAGAGTGCCAGAGCCTCAGAAGCGTCCTGGGCCAGGGGAGGTGAGTGTGACGCAACATAGGAAAGAGACCCTGACGTGGACCATGGGCTGAGTCCCTGCTGTTGTGGGGGCAGTGAGGGGAGAAGGAGTCAGGCAGGTCAGGGCTGGTCATCAGAGAGGCCAAACCTGAAATAAGGTCACAGTCACTGCAGGAAACAGTCAAGAAAATACAAAGCCAGACCAGTGTGAGAGGGGACTGTCCTCACTGCTGGTAATTAGCCTATGACAGGTAAACCTTCAGAGACACAGCATGGTGCACTTTAGATTCCTTCACGCTGGAGCCAGCCCCACCTGCTGAGAGGAGCCATGAGTAGAAATGCTTGTTTTCGGGCTCCTTACCATCTTCACCTTGAAGTTCCTGCCTACCTTTTCAGGCCCCCAGAGCCCTCACTGGCCCTTCGTGGCCAGCCACCCCCAGCCCACTTTTTCATTCTGCCTTGCTGTTGACTGAGAGATGCAGACACACCTATATGTTTCCTAAATAGATCCCTTCTTCCAAGCTCCATTCTTCCTGCTGTCCCTATGGAAACAAATGCTCCCACATCACACCTCACTCCCCAAGTAGCTTGTGACATAAAACTCAGTGGGATGAATTTATAGTTAGGCTTTAGGTATTGTAGTCTCTTGAAATATTTTTTCATTGAGCAAAACCTCTGGACATTTACTGTGTTAGGGTCTGGGGGGAGGAGTCCATCAGCCAGTGGGAAAAGCAGGCATGAAGTGTGGCTTGGGGCGTGCAAAGCCCAGTCAGGGCTTTTGGAGAGAGGATCCAACAGAAAGCAAGCAGTGACTCTCCAAAATTGAGAGTCAAATGCTGGCTGCACCTGGTAGGGACAGAGGGATCTTACCATGGCTGCATGTGACATCCTGAGAAAATCTCCCGTGTGTCTAGCCAATCAAGGTGATTGCCCATACTTGGGAGGCTCGGCTCATGGAGCCTGACTATTTTCTGCCCAAGACCCGGTGATCTCTGGAGTGTCTGCCTGCTCTCAGTTGGGTAGAACCTGGACTGGAACTATTTTGCATGAGCCCAGATGGATGGCAGAAAAAGTGACTCCTGATTGGTTATTGAGTCCCACCTTGGTGGAGAGCAGTGGACAGTGATGCTGACTTTGGGAAAAGCCGAAGATGGAGTGACTTAATATCACCCAAGTTTTGACAATTCTGTTGCCCTCTGTATTGGTACATATTAGCTGGAGTGCTAGTGTGTACCTGCAATTTGAGAGTGGCTATAAATCCATTTGTTCAAGAACCCGGCATCCTGGGGCTAATCTTTACCCTTTTAGCTCCATGAGAAAATGATGATTGTACAAGTGACCGTCCATGCAGGGTGTGGTCCCAAGAAGCAAAATGCTGCAAATTGCTTTTGGGAAACATTTGGCTGTGATGACCTGAACTGAAAAGTGGTAGAGCAATTTGGTTTCACGGAAAGTGGTGATTGTGTCAAAGCATAACACTGACGGCAATTCTTTCTGAATCGGTGTGGAGTGCTGTCCTTGCTAATGGACACCACGAGTCCTGGCGGGGCATCCATATCCGGTGTTAGGTTTCTGCATTTCCCATGCTTCACACAGGGATGGGTTACTGGATTGCAAGAAGGCATATCCTCTTGGTTTTCTTTTTCTTTTCTTTTTTTAAGTTTTATTTATTTACTTACAGAGAGTGAGCTGGGGAGGGGCAGACAGAGAGAGAGAGAGAGAGAGAGAGAAGGAATCCCAAGTAGGCTCCACACTGCAAGCCTAGAGCCTGATGCATGACTTAAACTAACAAATAAGATAATGACCTGAGCCGAAATCCAGAGTCAGAAGCTTAACCAACTGAGCCCCCCAGGTACCCCTACCCTTTGTATTCTGACTCTATGTGCCATGTTTCTGCAAGGGGGATCTTCAATGTTGGAAATGGACGAGCACCTCCCTGAAGGTGCTAAAAGCTTCTAGCGAATCTTTGGGGTCCCAAAGAATTGTTTTCATTTCCTGTCGGCACATTTGCCCACCCAGCTGCTACCCTATACTGCCCCTCTCTGTAATTGTCCATGAGTCCTATTAGTGTGTTTGCCTCCCATGTTAAAAGTTCAAAATAAATCAAATCATGCTAATAACATTTTCAGAGTCTTAAATCTTTTAATTTTTAGGATTTATTTTATTTTTAAAAAACTTTTTAATATTTATTTTTGAGAGAGAGAGAGAGAGAGAGAGAGACAGAGCACAAGCAGGAGAGGGGCAGAGAGAGAGGGAGACACAAAATCCAAAGCAGGCTCCAAGCTCTGAACTGTCAGCACAGAATCTGATGCAGGGCTCAAACTCACAAACTGTGAGATCATGACTTGAGCCAAAGTCAGATGCCCAATCAACTGAGCCACCCAGGCACCCCTAGGATATATTTTATAATACAAATATATTTCATATGACTTTAAAACCTTTTTTAGAAAAACTTTGTGGCATCTTGACTTTAGTAAAAATGATTTCAATCCCTCCTTTTATTAAAAGAACAAAGGCCAAACTCCTGCAGGTATTTTTTTTTTCCTTGTCCTGGGTAGAATTGCATCCTCCAAAAAGATGTGTTCAAGCCCTAATCCCTCCTCCCTATGGGTGTGACCTTATTTAGATATTGGGTCTTTGCAAATGTAATCAAGTTTATGCTAGATCAGGGTAGGCTCTAATCCAGTGCTGGCCTCCTTATAAGAAGAGAGAAGTTTGGACACGGACACAGACACACAAGACGGTGCCATGTGATCTTGGAGACTGGGGTTGCTGCTCCAAGCTTCTGGTGTGGAGGATTGCTTGAACCCACCAGAAGCTACAAAGGCAAGGAAGGATCCTGCCCTAGAACCTCATGACATCTAGAATCAGGATTTGGAGCTTCCAGAACTGTAAGAGAATACATTTGTGTTGTCTTCAGCAATGCTTGTAGGGGTGTTTTATTGTGGCAGCTCTGGGAAATGAATGCAGCTTCCTCTCCCTAAACTTGAATCATTAGATGTTGTGTCTCCAAGACAATGTTTGCCTTGTGAAGGCTTTATGAACACTTCTGCTTACGTCTGAGACGTGTGAGTTGGATCATACAAATGAATCTTCCTCTCATGGGTTGCACAGAAGGAATTCCAGAAGAATGGCAGCAGCCAAAGCCAAGGCCCCAGCTTATTGGATCTTAGTGCAACAGCCTCGAGAAGAGACGAGAGAGGCTTGCGCTGTTGTTTGTTACTAGAATCTGGAACTGGGTCTCCCCAGGTTGTGTTGCGGTGGTGGTAACAACATGGAAACTCCATTACCAGGCGTCTGAATGTCTTGGGGGGTACCTGCCAAGGATGTGGGTTCAATTAAGTGACATCAACAAAAGTACCCTGGCATAGCTCTTGGTTGACCATTGGTTTGACAAGTTCTATCAAGGAGACAGACATCTGCTATCATTTCATTATTTGGTGATTTGTGGTTTGCAAGTTTTAGCAGGCAGGAAGTTAGGACAAGCTCTCATGAGAGGTGCCTGGTCTCACAGATGAAATCATGAACCATGAGTTCCATCCACAATCTAGCTTACAAATACGATTTTATTTTATTTTATTTTTTAATTTTTGCAAAATCAGCCATTATTAAAATTAAGGAACATACTGGCCATAATAAGGCAGAGTGGGTAATTTTATAGCCAGAAATAAAATATACTCCTTTGTAGAGTTCGATCTTGTTGTTTGAAAGATTCCTAAGCATTGTACATTTATTGAAGTCTCAGTCTCCTATCCAGACTACTTTGGTTTTGCTCTTCATCTGTGATGAAAAACTTGGAGACTACAGACTGGGAGAGTAGAAAACCTCTGGAACTCAGAACACAATTCAATCAACCATGATAGAAAGATGCAAGATTTCGCCCAGCACAGGGAATGGGGAAGCTAGACAGTATGCTAAATAAATATAGGGTAACCCAGCTAAAGAGCTAACATGTCCACCGAAGGATACAGTCAAAAGGAAATCGGCTTTGAAGAAGCAGAATTTGCCCGGGGAAGAGCAGGGATGATATTTCTGAGCGGAGGTATCTGCCCTCAGTGCTCTTCCGAACTTGGTTCATGTTTAAACTTAGTTAAATGAACACTCCGTCTGGGTAGTTTAATGGCACCTCAAAATCAGAACAGTTGCCAATATACAGTATGTGTTAAAAAAAAAAAAGGTATTTTTTGTAGATAAATGAATAAATGGTTCATCTGTGCCCACCCTCCCTCCCCAAACCTAGAATCTCCAAATTTCTTTTATTAGTGAATGACACCAACATTCAGATTAATTGTCAAGCTAGAAACGTCTTACAATTGGTCCTTGCCTCTGACTCTGCTCTATCTCACTGATCACCTACCAGAAGTCCCTGCATTCCTTGAAAAACAAACAAACAAACAAACATGGCCTCTGTTCTGCCTCATGCCAGGAGGCTCTGGGTTCCTATCTGCACGGCCTGACCACTGACAGCGCAGGCAGCTTGAATCTCTCCTCCAGGGAGACGCTCACAACCTTGTGTTTCGCTGTATTTAGATTCCTCTCCCCAGACTGATAACCTCCCCCTTCGGAAAGCCCTTTCTCACTTCCGTATGCACACGTGCTGCTCGGCCTCTGTCTGCTGAGATCCAGCAGCAGTGAGACCACAAATGAATGGAAGACCTTATGGGACCTTGAGGGACGGGGGTGGGTACTGTGGACACACAAAGTGCCATCTCCACCATCTCTGGCTGAACGTGGTTTGAGAAGCAGCCCCCAGGCTGGGGAGAAGCAGTGAGTTCAGGAATGGCCCAGAATAGACGCCAGAGAGGTTGGCCCGAAATGGAGTAACGGAGGTGAACAGTGTCTGTTACTTGTAAGCCTCAGACAGATGCTTTTTCAGAAGCAGAGGCGTGCCCATTTAGATTGGCACCTGCATTATGACACTTGAGCATTCGCTGCCCTGTGCTGTGCACACAGTCACCGGGGTGAAGGGGTGCACTCAGGAGTGGAGTGGACCGACAAGCCATTAAGAGGGGGGCTGCAACTCTTCTTTCCTCCCACAATGGTGCCTTGTAGGTGGAGAGAAAGCACCTGATGGAGTGAAGGTCGCCCCCCACCCCCCCCCCGAGGGCTGTAGACATCCCCATGGAAGAAGAACTTTTGGCACCCCACAAAGACTGCTGTGTGGACCTGAAGACCTTCTGCCCCAAGGAGGAAACAATGGTCCTGTCTGGAGTCTGTTTCCGGCCTGCACCCTATGGTCATGCACTACAATCCTAATCAGCATAACTAAGGAAATCCCTTGGTAAAAGCCATGGTACCATGATAGAACTTCTTTTTATTTAAATGTTTGTTTATTTTGGAGAGAGAGAGAAAGAGACAGAGTGTGAGTGGGGGAGGAGCAGAGAGAGAGGGAGACACAGAATCCAAAGGGACTTCATGCTCCAACCTGTCAGCACAGAGCCTGATTCAGGGTCCAACTCACCAACAATAAGTTTATGACCTGAACTGAAATCAAGAGTCTGATGCTCAACTGACTGAGCCCCCCAGTTCCTCCATGATACAACTTTCCATTCATGCTTGAATGTATTTGTATTTTATTGTCTAGGACTGAAAAATCTATGCAGTATATGGGGCATGTGGTAGTTAGGATATTCCTGGCACCAAGAAAGTTCCGGAAGCGGCAGGTGGATGACATGTAGGCATCATGAACCTCTCCACCCACTTCACCTGCGAGCCCTGTTCCAGTCTGCCAGGCTACCATGGGTGCTCCCAACAGCTGTAGGCATGGGGCTCTTGGCAAGTCAGCAGGTGCCAAATTCTAGTTTCCTTTTGTCAACTCTGAGTAGACTTTGGTCCATACCACATTTGACATTGACCCTGGGCAATACCCAGGATCAGATAAGGCCTAACACATTTATTGAAATGAATAACTGACCTAGAACCTATTAAATGAATCCTGGCAGGAACTTAGGTCAGTCTTCTGAAGACCTGGCATCTTTTGCCAGTAATACCATTTGCTGATAGATGGTCTGTGGTAGTCATTTTTATTCTCTAGAATGGTGGTTACATAATCCTGGCCTGTGGAAAAGGGTTGTTCTGTGGCTAAGTTATTAATACTCTGTAGGGAGTAAAATAGAAGCTATGGAGAGAGTGTCTCCATTAACTTTAGTGCACTCACATAGTCTCAATCAAGTCTTTCCTCTATATTCTGGAGTTTGAAAATACCCTTCCTATCTCAGTCCAAGCTTGAGCAAACAGACAATTCCAGAATGTAGAAAATTCTACAAGACAACTTGCCTAAATTGTTCAAAAGAGTCAATGTCATGAACAACAAATGATTTTTTTTAAACACATGGATCAGAAGATACTGAAGAGATAAAGCAGTATCAAAAGAGATATACAGTAGATGGAACTTGATTAAATCTCAAGTGGGAAAAAATCTATATAGAGAGTTTGGAAAGAAATGGCACAATTTAAATATGAACTGTTTATTAGGTGACATTGAATTCATGTTAACTTCCATGGGACAACAGTACTGTGGTTCTTTTGGAGAATTAATTTTTTTTCAATGTTTATTTATTTATTTTGAGAGTGAGAAAGAGAGAGAGAGAGAGCACATACACACAAGCAGGGGAGGGGCAGAGAGAAAGAGAGAGAGAGAGAGAGAGAATCCCAAGCAGTCTCCACATGGTCAGCACAGAGCCCCATGCAGAGCTTGAACTCACAAACTACAAGATCATAACCTGAGCCAAAATCAAGAGTCAGACACTTAACCAACTGAGCCACCAGAACCTCAGAGAATTTTTTTTTCTTAAGGATTCAGGACAAAGTATTCAGGGTCAAAGTGTCATGACATCAAAACTTTCAAATAGTTCTGCAGAAAAAAAAGGTGGAGATAAAGCAGATGTGGACAAATGTAAAGAATTTAGGGGATGGATATTCACTGTGATGTTATTTCAGCTTTTCAATAGGACTGAAAACTTACAAAATAAAAAGTAGGCAGAGAAGACTCAATTACTCTTGATAAAACGTTTTATTGGCACTATATGTTTGGACTGTGCTCTCTTGCATGATGTGAACTACTTTAAAATGTAAATGTTGGGGTGCCTGAATGCCTCAGTCAGTTAAGCATCTGACTGCTGCTCAGGTCGTGATCTCACAGTCTGTGAGTTTGAGCCCTGCATCAGGCTCTGGGCTGACAGCTGAGAGCCTGGAGCCTGCTTTGGATTCTGTGTCTCCCCCTCTCTCTGTCCCTCCCCTGCTCATGCTCTGTCTCTCTCTGTCTCTCAATAATAAACATTAAAAACTTTAAAAATAAATAAAATGTGAATGTTTTGGAAACAAACAGCTCAACACTCCCTTTTCCTGTGTAAAATGATAGCCATGGGTAAGGTTGTGTTGTATTAACATCCAAAATAAAAACTTGGGAACTCCACATTGGTTCTTTTACTTTTTCTTCTTCTTAATGTTATTGGTCCATGGAATGTAGACGTCTAGAGAGTGCTGCCCGAGTGGTTGGCTCATGCTGTTTGGTTCTAAACATTCTTTGTGTCATGGCAAGTACAGAAAATGGTAACATGTGCATGGCCAATGGGGTGAGGCTGCTAATGTCTGAAGGCAACTAGTTTAGAAGCTCTGGCCACCCCCAGATGAAGCAATCACCACTTGGCATACCCAATGACCATCTGGGCCACACAAGTGTGCCATTGTCACAGGTTGACAAACTCTGCTTCCATGCAAAAATTGTGTGTTTTAGACACAATTTGAAGTGTTTGCTTGAAAAGAGCTATCTAGGGGCGCCTGGGTGGCTCAGTCATTTGAGAGGTCTGACCCTTGATTTTGGTTCAGGTCATGATCCCAAGGTTACTGGATCAAGCCCCACATTGGGCTCTGAGCTGAGCATGGAGCCTGCTTGAGATTCTTGCTCTCGCGCTCTCTCTCCCTTTCACTCAACCCCTCTCTCCTGCCTGTGCGTGCACACTCTCTCTCTCAAAACAAACAGACAAACAACAAACAAAAAGCTGCCTAGTGTGTGTTCAACCCGCTGTGGATTCATACTTAGGACACAGTGAACAGGGTTGAGGTATCATTGTGTATCTGCAGCTGCCGTAAACACCAGCGCAGTGACCTATTTCTCTAACACGCTGCTGTCTGCATCACGCATCCCAGCACTTGTTATGATGTCGTAACGAGGTTAACTATGAGGCAAACTCCTACAGGAGCATATGGAACAAACTCAGGAGCTAATGTTCTCTCTCTAGCTTTTGTGATTCAGTCCAACTTGAACGTATTGCCATGAGACAAGAGATGAGTCTGAAAACAGAAGCCAAGAAAGGACAAGTTAACCCAGTTTGATCCAAACCTTTTTCATGAAGTAACATTTTGCATTTAAAGTTCAGTGTTCTGAAGTTCTAAAGAATTAATATAAATGTATTTAAATGTCTCTGGAGGCTGCTCTAATGAAGAGGAAAGAGCACTACTGGGCTTACAAAGTGGTTTCTTAACTCTCCTGGTGCATCTGGACAGCCTGGTGAGTCTCTTCCAAACACACGCTCCTGGGTCTTTATTCCTAAGAGATTCTTATTCAGTTGGCCTAGAATGTCCCACCCTGATGATTGATTGTAAAAAATGGAAGCCTAAAGTGCTTTACAAATATGAGACACTCATTTTATTATGCAACTACTATAATTTCCTTCCTGCCTTCTCCTCCTAATTTCCTGACATGGGTAACTGATTCCATTTGAAATGGAGGTCTTCTTCTGGAATCCCTGTGCTCTTATTCTTTCTATTGCTCAGCAAGGACCCACGTACCTGTGGTTAGCTCCAAAGAGGTAACTGGGAAGCAGCTGTGTGAGAATATGTGAGCACGCTACCTGAGTGTGCCTTCTTTCTGAAGCCAAGTATTACTGTTGCTGTGGCCTCTTTGGTCTAGATTAACCATCTTTTTGTTCCCTTCCATTCATATAGGCACCTCAGTGTTCTCTGCATTGACTACATATCTATACTGTGTGCCAAATAAGATACAGAAAATAGTTGGGTGGTTGTTTAATTTCAGACTACTGTTCCTTTTTCATATTACACATTTGATGGTCCAGCTACAAACCTGGAAATAAGATGATTTATTTATTTTTTAAATATTTATTATTTTTAAAATTTATTTTGAGAGAGAGCACATGCTTGTGAGTGAGGAGGGGCAGAGAGAAGGAGGGAGAGAATCCCAAACAGGCTCTGAGCTATCAGCATATTAGCTGAACCCAGGAACCATGAGATCAGGACCTGAGCCAAAATCAAGAGTCAGACATTTGACCAATTGAGCCTCCCATGCGACCCAAGGTTGTGACTTTAAATTGATGCTGAAGTCTCAGCATCAGAACTGATATAGCTGCTGTATCCAAGATATAGCTTATATGATCCAGGACAGTACAAACCCCACAGATCCAAGAATCCTAATCATGAGGAGGAGGAGGGCTAACCCCACAGTGTTTACTCTCTGTCAGACCCTGTTCTTTATTCTTTCTGCCCACTGATGCACTTAATCTTCACCTCTGGGTTCCATACAATTACTATCATCTGTATTTTACAGTTTACAGATGAGAAGCCTGAGGATAGGTTGGTTTTGCACTTGATTTTGCCATTGATAAGCTATGTGAACTTCGATATGCTCTGAGTGCTTTCTGATTGGATTAATGAGTCTGTACTAATGATCTCTGTTCTCTGTGTTTCTAACCAAGGCTACCCACTTTTGTTCATTTATCATACTGGTTTGGTGCAGTGATTTATTCTTTTCTATCCTAGCCCTGCTTTGTTTTCTATTACCTTCTTTTCCTACTTCCTCAGATCTTTAACATTTTGACGGTCTTCACTTCTAGATGTAGATAGCTCACCTATGTGTACCAGCCCCAGAATTCAGGGACTATTTAGGAACTGAATATAAGGGTTGGAACATTAGTGAGCCACGCAATGTCATTTTCCTGAAAATAAGTAAGAAGGAGGAAAAATTACAGCAATAGTGCTGATGGAGCCTTGGCCTCTCAGTGTGGTTATTGCCATCTTTTATAGCATTTTCCTAAATATTGCTTATATAACTGCTAGTTTACTTGTGATTTAAAGAATCAGAGTATACTGATGCACCTACTGATGAAAGAACTACATTAGGATTTGTCTTCTTCCAAAATTGAAAATGTGGACAGTGGGATTGGGGAAGTAGTAGAAATGTAGTCAATAAACTTAAGACACCTGAGGTACTCTATTTACTCCAAATGGCTAGGAGATTAATGCACAGTAAGTCCATGGTGACTTATTCATTCCAGAGAAACAACTAACTAAAAGGGAAGCTAAATGTCATGAGAACAAATTTCAGTCATTTGGATCTTTTTATCTGCTTTGTCACTGGGACCTTGAAATGTGTGGCTTTCTATTTTTTACCAGTAGATCTGAATGTTCTGATGGTCATCATATTAAAAAACTGATGTAAAACAAAAGGCTTGGTAGGCGATGAAAAATATTCTCAGCTGTGTATGCCTCCGTGGCACTCGTGACACTCAATTCTGTACTTTACATGAAACCTTGAAGTTTATGGATTCCTCCAAGTATTCAAATGACTCACATCGATGAAGGCGGTAAATATGTTAGGCCAAAACACCATTGGAAACATCTTTGTCAGCAGGGAGCAGAAGTTATATTAATTAAAATGTTCTGAGAAGATACAGGGTACACTCCCAACAAGTCATAAAACTATTTTCATCCTAATTAAGGATGTTCCCTTTCAGCATCTTGGAACGTAGGGAATTAGAATTAAAAAAGTCTGTGGCATTTCTAGAAGTAGAGTCAGCAGATTCAGACTGGATCCCTCAAGTTAAGAACTTGGGCATATTTTGATTAAAAGCCACCATTTTGGTTAATTGATGTTTATCCAGTCTCCTTTCCATGTTCAGGAAAGATTATGAAAAGGAATGGAGTGAAAAGATCAGAAACAGATGAAATTTGGGTAGGAAAGCGAAGGACTTGGGATACTGAGAAATAATCACTGACTCTATACGGGGAAAGTATGATTGAATAGATGGTATTCTACCCATATGGGAATGCTGGCATGTTCTGACCCACATGTGTTTGGACCTTTAGCCTACAGACCCTTATGTGGGAAGAAATGAAGTCACCAGGTTTTTAGCCTAAGTCCTAGGCAGATTCATTCATTTTAGGGTAATTTGGTGATTTCCTGTGGAACCTTAGTGTTTTCTGTGTACATTTTGAAACCTCATAAAGTTGTTGAGACACCTAACTGTACTTCACTACATGTAGAAACTGAGTAAAATTTTTGGATGTAATTGTGAGCCATTTTATCTGCTGTCGAGAACTTTGTCATTAATGCTTTGAAGGACTAGTGAATAGATGCAACTTCCATCGTTGGAAATGGCAGGTTAAGTAATCCAAGCTGAATAAACAGGAGGTAGCATGGTGTCCTCTGGACCTCACATTCCTGGTAAAGCATCAATTTTCATATGACAGACTCTGGGCTCATCCTCTACATCTGAAAATAATTCAAGAGCAAAGAATCTGTTGTAAAGTTCAGAGATTAAGTGTTAGTGCTCCTTAAGAAAGGCCTTCCTAAATGAGAACAGAAAAGAAAAAAGAAGAGAAGAGTAAAACACTATGTTTGGGTTTGCAGTGATACAGAATCCTGAGCTTTTGAGTATGAAAACACTTTTTTTTAAACCTTAAAGATGAAAGCTCATTTTTATCCGAAGAATGGTTTGCGTTGGCACTGGCAACTGGCACTGGCAAACTGACATTTGAGAGAGGGGAGAGAGTCAGCTTCTGATCGGAGGGCAAGTTCCTTGCTTCCTTCCACCGGTAAGTGGCTCAATAAGCCTGGCCTACCCCCACACGTACCCTTGGTTAATATTAACCCTAACCCAGAAAAGGGGAGTGGATGACACATGCATCAATCCACACATGTAACTTTGTCAATTAAAGGCCAATAAACAGGCAGCTTAATAGAACATTATGCCATAGATTACTCTAATCGGCTGGACATATTGATTTGTGCACATTCTCAATTTGTTTATCTGAACGAAGTTATTTTTTTTAATTAGTTCTCCAATTTATTGTTGTGTCCCATGGCTTCTGCAATATTTTCTTCTATACAGGAAAGGCCCTGCCACAATGAACACTGAGCTGCTTACTGAGAATGAGTTTAATACAACCAAGAGGACATTGACCAACTTTATGTTGCTAGATAAAGTTGTGGTGGCAAAAAGATTGGCGAGCGCTATGTGAAACGGTTGTAAGGGGGATTTTTGCCTGGATTCCATCTAAATACATCTCAAAAAATTGTAAAATAGAATCTACCAGCTAAAACTAATGAGCACAGAACTGCATTGATTTGGCCCAGGGTGGACAAATAGAACATCTGGCATATTTGGCACCAATGACACAGCTGGCATTGTTGGAAACGTCTCTGCAGAAGGTGCAGATGCAGAAATGGGAGAATTGGTACAAACAGTGCAGATGGAGCAGTTGGAGCAGATGACAGTGGGCAGAGCTGGCGAAGCTGGCACAGGTGTCATAACCTCAACAGCTGGCACGGGTTGTGACAATCCTGGGATTTCTTAGTATGAGGCACATGTTCATTTTGGCTTTGGCTGCAAAGAGATAAGAGCATTTTATAATTAGTAAATGTGCCATTTAAAAAAGAACTTCCCCCCCTCTCCATCCTTAAGGACATCTACCTCCAACTGTTAAAGCTTGGGATATAGAACATTTTTGCAAATTAGAATTTCCCAGAGAAAGCCATAATTGATAAATGCAGATTTCAGAGAGGAAACAGTTCGATATTTTTGTTTGGACAGAAATGAAATCCATGAATGGGATTTCTTCATGGTAGTTTTGAGGGAAAGAAAGGTCAGACTTGGGAAAATGAAAGTACACTTTGCATTTCCACCACGATTTGTTATCAAATTAGCTGCTATTTGTTTCCGAAATAGAGGGAATATTTCCCAATTATATGACATTTCCTGGAGAATCACGCTTGAAGACGTGGTTCAGAATTGGAAACTGATCGACAGAACAGGTTGGGAAAACAGAAAAAAAAAATGCTGGAATACATAATATGGAGAAATCATGAATTGCCACTTTCAAATACCAGTGGGACTTGGCTCTAATTTCATTTAAAATGCTATAATTCAGTCTTGCATTAAAAATACAATATAGTATAACCTTTTGGGCAACGACATTTAATGCCAGATGAAAAGTTGTTAGAACAAAGCAACTTGTTTGTCAGTGGCTAGAAATATCACTATTTTCTTCTTATATTTTTGTTGTAACAAAAGTCTGTACTATGGGAAAGCCAAAAAGTATTACCAAATTACAAAATAATAAAAGCATAAGAAAGGATTAAACTATGGGTTCTTAAATTTATATGCATGTTCTCTTGAACACAGTAGGGGCTTCATAAATTCCTGATGAATAAATGAACCTATGGTCTAAGAATTACCAATATTTAGAAATTTAAGAAATCAATGATCACTTTCTTTATCAATGACAAATCTTCCATTAGAAAGACGTAAGGTGAATTAGGTCTCAGTACTCCTTAAAGTCTTGAACTTGACATGTGCATTTTAGCCAACTTCCTTCCCGGAAGAGAAACCATAGATGTGAAAGACTAGTTGGATGTTATGTACCCTCTGTCCTCAAGTAAACCCAAATTCCTTTAGGGTTTCCAGTTCATATTGAACTAAAATGAGCATAATAAATCCATCTTCCAGTCATAATCAGTGCAACATGGTGAGAATGTTTTATATGTGTTTTGAGACCTTGGGGAAACTGCTAGTATAAGGGTTAATTATTTCAAACTGGATGTCAAGTTCTTGACCATTAAAAACATACTGTCTTTGTTTCCAGATGACCTTTGCATATGGTTATTTCTAGTTAATTAAAAAACAAAAAACAAAAAAACCCCAACAATTGTGGAAAGTCATTTAAGTATATTTGGTTTCAATTTCTCCATTACTTCAACTTTGTTATAACCTCATGTTGAACCCAACTGAACTGTTCTTATTATTCAGAACTTGCCATCACTTAACATTAGTTCATTTCTTGAGATGACAAAAGTGTTTCTGCTTAACACAGATAAAATACCTTAATTTGTTAACTGTGCTTCTGTGACATAGAGCAAGTAAGAGAGGAGGAGGGAAGAGGGCTTACTGTTCTCTCCGGGCACAAAGATGATGACGGTTGACTCAGTTTAAATGAACAGGCTGGAAATGTCCACCTTGTACCTCTTCGCCTGGTTTAAAACTCTGCTTCGTGGTAACCCCAGATGAACGTTGCTTCTGATCAATAAGTGCCATGTGAAAAATGATAAACTCAGGAGAGTAACAAATAGGCATATTTCCAGGATTTGTTGTCCTAGGGGTCGGCAAGGGTGTTTCTGAAGGACAAGCATGAGGGTGAGTCATTCCTTTGAGCCTCTACCTTCCTCGGGAATTGAACGAAAATTAAACATGAAAGATGCAGTCTGCTGCGGCAGTGTGATTCCTTCATCGTTGTCCAGCCACTGTCTGTTTCTAAGCACATTGAACTTTCCCATTTATTGGCATCTCATCTTATGTAAATATCCTTTTTCTTCTCTTAGTGTGCCTTCATGCTGCCCTACAAGTGGTTGCTGCACGTTGTGTCTCTCCACTGTCCCCGGGACAGCTTCGCTTCTCTGCACGTGGCAACCTGGGATATGGTTTGTGCTTAGATTTAAAAAAATCTGTTATGTTAGTAAATTAAGCATATCAATTTTATATAAAGCCACTTACAAATGCGAACAAAACCCCAAGGGGAATGTATATATTAATTTCCAGAGCCGAGGGACATCATCATCTCCTACCACCTTCTCCGCATTGTTCCAATGGTCCCCACATCCTCTTTGGAGCCATGAGTGTCCACTCACCCACTAGGTCTGGCACCAAGCTTGTTTGTGAGACAGCAGTGCTTTCCCGCCCAGGACCCGCTGCAGAAGGCTGTTCTCTGATTGTTGAGATGCAACAACCCAACACTAAAGTGACCCTGTCTTGTCAGCCTATTGGAAGTGGGGAAGAAGGGGAAGACAGACAGGTAAGGATTAGTTGGAGTCTTTTATTTTTTACTTATGGAAACCAGAGTAGTCCCATATGGAGATAGTGGATTATTGCCTCACTGCAGCTCAGAACAGAGATTATTTTTGATGATTTGTAGTGTAGAGCTTGCAAGATTTATTCCAAAATGATTATGCTGGTAATGATCATTGTGTTGTGAATAAACAATTCACTGAAGTGTAGATACATTTACTCATGTATTTAAATTTTCAGTACCAAAAAAATAACAACATACAAACGAAGTAGATAGACTAGAATGATGAGTTCTTAGGTGTCCATCACCTGGACTTAGCAATTATTCCTATTTTGTCAATTTTCCTTCATCTCTCCCCCTGCTCTCCACTCACACTTTCCTCCTCCTTTTCCTGGAGTATTTTAAAGCAAATTCAGAATGTCATTTCACCTTGAAATACTTTACTATTCATCCCTAATAGACAAGGGCAACTTCTTGAAACACAATGAGCAAAAATAACAATATTTCTTTGATGTCATCTCATTCCTGGTCCATCTTCAGGGTCCCCTACTCTGAGTCCCTTAAGTGGGATCAAAGCAGATCCCAAACAGGGTCCTAATAATGTCTCTTAAGTTTATTTTAATTCCTCTTTTTTTTTGTTTCATTGATAGTTGGATAAACCAGATTATTTGTCCTTACTATGCCCTATACTCTGAATTTGATTAGTTGCTTCCCTGTAAAGACATTTAACCTGGCCCCCATCCCTGTATTTCCTGTACACAGATATGTGCCACTTTAGGCTTAGTTAGATTCAGGGTCAAGCTTCAGGCCAGAATATTTCATCTTTGGTGCTATCATGACTTCCTATTGTATCATGGAGCTTACAGTATGTGGTTGTCCACTTTCAGTGATGCTAAGACTGGTTGGCGAGTTCTATAATCTTGATCCTTAAGACTATATTCATCAATTCTCAAGCTTCTTTTCCCATATGGATATCTCAATATCTTTATACAATCACTAGAGAGTCCTTCAATTGTTAACAAAAAAATCTTTGATATTTTTTTAAAGATTTAAAAAAAATGCTTATTTATTTTTCAGAGAGAGTGAGTGGGGGATGGGCAGAGAGAGGGGGAGACAGAGAATCCCAGGCAGGCTTAGTGCTGTCAGTGCAGAGCCCAACATGGGGCTCGAACTCATGAGCTGTGAGATCAAAACCTGAGCCGAAATCAAGAGTCGGACGCTTAACTGGCTGAAGTGACCTGTTTTTCTTTGTGTTAGAGAACTGCCACTGGGCAATGTCAAGTTTTCATAGACGCACGCACACACACACACACACACACAGACATACACACAGACACACACACAGACACAGGCACAAACAGACATACACACACACACAACGGGAACTTTTCCATGACATACGTATACATTGTTGGAGGCTGAATCTAAATTATACCATGCTTTATATGTCCAAATGCACAGGCCATTTGCAGATTGACCAATGAATAGTAGTAGATCAGATCACTGAGCAGTTAGCAATTGTAGTGATTAGAGTAAGTATTTGCAGTCTGGTCAATTTCATCCATATTTCTCTTCATGGACATGTAAGCAGTCTGCAAGTGGTATGTCCAGTGATTTCAGGAATGCTGATGGCTAAATAAAAGAATTTAACTATTCTATTCCATTATTCATTATTTAGAAATTCATCATAGTAATTATCCAATATTTGATCGTTTTACTGTGGTAGAACTTTTTTTAATGGTATATCATTGATAAAGAAATAGAATAAATTGAGGGGTGCCTGTGTGGCTCAGTTGGTTAAATGTCTGACTTTGGCTCAGGTCATGATCTCACGGTTTGTGGGTTCGAGTCCTGCAACCGCTTGCTCAGAGGCTGGAGCCTGCTTCAGGTTCTGTGTCTCTTTGCCTCTCTGCCCTTCTCCGCTCATGCTTTGTCCCACTCTATCTCTCAAAAATAAATAGGTGTACTTAAAAAAAATTAAAAGAAAATAGAATAAATGGAAATATAGCAAGAAATGTAGACACATGATTCCAAAATATAAACATTCAGCTTAAAAGCTTATGATAAACTGCATAGTAAACTTGATTCACAGAATAAATGCAATTAGAAGTATATGCAATCACAAGTTTCTAATGTTTTAATATCTTTAATTCTTGTGCTTCCTGATCTGCTTGAAAATGGAAGTGTTCATATCACTGGTCTAGGATTAAAAAATACAAAATTCAGTGCTTTTCCAGTGGTGACTAAAAGTAACTGTAAAAACTCTCGGTAACAATGAATCATTTCAAGTTTTTGTGAAGCCTTAATTATGAAAAATGTCTTATTTCTGCAGGAAGTCTGAGGCTTTGCTTCCATTATTTCATTTGATGGCAGCTCGTACCCTGTGGGGGAGGGCATATGAAGAGAGCTATGACAGAAGGTCACATGTGGTAGCAAGGCCACAGAAGCAATAAAGGACAAAGACTTCCATCAGGATCACTGCTAAGTCCAGTTTGAACTTACTGCATTCTGTTCTGGAAAGAAAGTATTTAACTTTCTGCTGTCCGCAGAGCTTCCATTATTCTGAACCCTAAGCCTGTCCAATGTGCTGAAGAAGCTTCCGGTTTGAATGCTCCGCCTGCTTCCGGTTCCAGGGAGCTTTGGTCAACATCTTTCCACAGTCGTCTTTCTGCTCCCTGGCAGAGGACATTTCATTGCCTTGTAATTCTCTTATCTCTCGGGCATCTCTCAGCTAAAAACCTCTTCTTCCTTTGAATGCTCACTGGGAAACTGAATTTTTATTTTATGTAGTTTTCCCTTCCTTCCTTTGTTTCGTGAGAACAGAAAAAAACTGGAAAGAGATAAGGCACTTTTGTAAAATAGTCATAAGAGCTTTGATTTTTTTTAATCTTTCTCTCCCCTTCAAATATGAAAAAGTTATCCTTGGCAACCATCTATTTAGTTTCTTTCCCTCTCCTTCCTGGAAAATGCCCCATCTGTGTTGGGAAGTATTTCTTTATGAAGCTCCACTAGTTTCAGCCTGACTTCTGATGTTGACCCAATTTTTTAGAATTGCCTATCTTCTTCTTTTACTTCCATGTTAAAAAAAATACATTGAATTAGAAAATCATCATGTGTAAATAGAGATACATATTGCTTTTCTTAGGATGTTTTTCTAATCCTCTAATAAGACTATGACCAATGAAATTGAGAATTAATGTTTTCTAACTGTGTAGAACCTCATTTTTCTGTCTTTTCATTGGATATGGAGAAAAGCATATGGTGCTTTTGAGACAATTGCTTAAGTGAATTTAGGGAAAGATTAAGACCTTGCAATAACTGAGCCCAAAGGAGAAACAGTAATAGGGCATCTCTTCGAAGACCTATGGTTTGTATTGTTTGTAAAAAAAATTCTTGCCAGTTATTTTATTCACTTTAACAAATAAAGGGAAATATATTTAAATTGTAACCAAAAAAGAATCAGAATGGCGTTAGGAAATCCCTTAAGAGTAATTGTGTTAATATCAGAGGATGGTTCCTTTTTTTAATGTTTGTTTGTTTGTTTGTTTTTGAGAGAGAATGGAAGAGAGAGAATCCCAAGCAGGTTCTGTGCTGTCAGTACAGAGCCCAACTCAGGGCTCAAACCCATGAACCGTGAGATCATGACCCAAGCGGAAACTAAGAGTCGGATGCTTAACCAACTGAGCCACCCAGGTGCCCCATCAGAATATAATTCTAAGAAACTCTTGGAATCTTTAAGAACGACACTGACACAGAGCAGTCCTTCATCTCTGACCCCTGGGAGGCTGAGTGCTGAACTGGAGGCTCTCCGGAAAACCAGGTCTATGTTTTTACCTACATAACCTCAGACTCTCTTTGCTTTACAGAGACCCCTGTTCCATAGGGCTGAGATTTTTTTTTTTTAATCATCTGACTCTAAACTTGGGCCATTTCTTCTTTCCTCTTCCTCCTCTCAACTTCCTCCTCCATCTTCACAACGACAGACTGCACTGGTAATTGCTGTCTTTTGTAATTGTTCTATCTCCAAATTGGCTGATTAAGGGAGAGACCCAGCTGCCCATCAAAATGGTGTCAAGTGGCTGAAGCAACCTTCCCCGAGCTGGAGAAAGTTAATTGCACTCTCTGAGGCTGTCCCAGTAGGAGAGGTGCCGAGAAGAGCCCTGGGAATCCCTGTTAGTGCTATTTTTTTTTTTCTGAGCTTGTCCATTCGTAACCTAGAAAAAAATGTAGTAAACAGCATGTTAATTAGATTTACAGATGAAATTAAATCAAAGAAAGTTGGAAACACACCAGTGAATAAAGAAAAAATGCTACACAGGGTTTCTGAGCCTAAAAATATGGAAAGGATCAAACAAAATGAGAATTAAGGTAGACAGGTGTAACCCCAGTGCTTTGGAGGAGAAAGAGACAGGCTATAGGAGGAAGCGGCAAGGGGGAAAAATCCAGAAAACAGTAATGCCAGAGAGACCAGGGGAGAGTGGACAACAAATTAGACATGTTTGCAATATGCCAAGGAAGCTAATGTGATTTGGGGCTGTATGTGTAGAGACATCACATCATGAGGGAGAGGTGGAGTAATTTAGTGCATTTGGCAGAAACACACCTGAAATATTGTGTTCGGGTCTGTGTGTCTTGGGGGCACACAGATATAAAGAAGAGCTAGAGGGAAATCAGCATAAAGCAACAAAGGTGATTAACAGGTGACAGGCTGATGTTTCGAATAATGGACTGTGCAGTTTGGCTTAAAAGAGACACAAGAATGGACCTTTTAAGTTGTAAGAGTGTCTTCCTGACTTTTCACCTAGGAGTCAGGAATTATTAAAGCATAATTAGTATAAAAGTATATAACCTAGTTTAACAGCACTGAAACTGACAACAAGGAAAACTTCTTGTGAATAAAAACAATGAGATCATATTTCGAGGGGCGTCAAAGGAGGGCGAGGCTAGAAAAATAGGAGTTTACATTGTTATCATATTTTTCATTCCAAAGCCGCTGAATTTATGCTGGCCATGACCTCTCAACACTCAAGATTTCAGTAGAACCCCAGAAGCCTCTTTGGATGCCCGTTCCTCTACAAAGTTTTGCCCAAAGGTGCACATTTAACAATTTTCCCCTGTGAATGCTAGAGGCAGATGGCTTGCCCTCCTCACCCTTTTTGAGGGCTCCTGACTCCTGCAAAGGCAGTGACCCAAAGCGACAACTGGTCTGCCATATCATCTCTCTGTGTGGCTGGAGGCTGTCATTTAATCTGAGGATTGGCTTCTGATGGCAAAGGAAAGATGAATCTAATTTTAAGAAAAATCTCAAAATGATAGCAGCATTTTGTACTAGCTAATGAGGCTAATTTGTTCTTAAAATACAAGTTGCTGTGTGTCCTAAATTAAAATTCCCTTCTGATGTAAATACAGAAGATATAAATATGGAGAAGAGATGTGTGCTGTATTTCTCATTTTGCAATTTGGAGCCCATTCTAAAAGGAACTGTTAGAAAAGTGATTTTTATTCTCTAAGTTCAGGGATACCTTTACTTCCTAGCTTCAAGTACAAGGAAAGACAATATTAGCAGGACTTTTACAAGAAGAAGGTAGGATGGTGTCTTCCCAGCTAGAGATTATAAAATGCATTGTCCTAGAGATGATTTCCTAAATCAATGCGATTCTTGACTTCCTCATTTGGAAAATGAACATGGGGGAGTGTATGGCTTTCAAAGTAATTAAATAGCCCACTGACAAATGCTTTATTAACATTTAGGTATTTAATTAAATCTGCCAGAGAGAAAAGTTCTTATTCCTAAATCAAGGGGTTTCTCTGCCTCTATTCACTGTGGTGGGGAGAGTAATTCTCAGGTGGTCTTGCTATAGAAAGTTGTCTTATTCTTTTCATTTTGAATTTGATACAAAGGACACAGCAGAGTCTTTGGGTAAATGAAAGCAAACAATGCAATGAAAAACCTTAAAATATAAATAGCATTAATTTTTCTAAAGACTGTTCAATCAGCTATTTGAAACGATATTTCACACTGCATTCTAGAAGAAATAGATACTCTCTTAATGGGGCAATAATGTTTAATGCATAGACCAAGAAATTAAAGAGGGCAAGTATCTAAAGTGTCCTTTAATATTTAGTTTATCTAAGGGATTTATTCTACCCTTTCACACTAGATGTTTGCTTCTGAACACTGGACTCTGATTTTTTCCCCCCACGTAACAGGAGAATGAGCTGCCCCAGCTTTATATCATGCTAAGTTCAGATCTAGGAACCAGAAAAAGTTATGTTGCTTAGATTAATTAATTGGTGAGTTATGTCTGGGATTTTGAATGCATCCATAGCAGATAAACGAGGCCCTTTTTAACACCTATAATTCACTTTAAAGCAAATAAAACTGTTCCTCCAACAAGTTTCAGCTGCTCTTCACTAACCCATCCATGTCTTCATAACCGACCACATAAGAACCACCTCAGCTTTAAAAAATCTGAGCGCTTAGACTAAAGATTCTTCCCCCCCCTTTCCATCCAGATTTGGCCAAAGTTTCTCAAAAATGTACTCTTCCCTACTACGCATTTTCTTCTTTACTATAGTACTGTTGAAAAATTTGGTGTAACAAATGGTTATTAAAGTTGGAGGAAGAGTATGCGAGGTCAAAGGAAGATCTTTGTCTGGAACCTGGCGGCTTAGATCCAAGTCACTAACATGGTAGACACATTTCTCCAGCAAATGCGAACTGTGAGGACAGTGGTTGCAAGGCCCTGCCTGATCCGGCTGCTGTCTGTGTCTCCAGTCTTGTGGTGTGACACTGTCCCAGCTTTGGCCACGCTGGCATGCTTCCTCAGGTTCAAATACCCTGTCTTTCTGCCTCCAGGCCTCTGCGCTTGCAGTTCCTTTTGGCAGAAGGCTCTTCCCCTAACTCTGAGTGGCTGTCTGTCTCCTCTTTTGGGTCTCAACCTAAAAGTCACTGGGTCAGAAAGGACTTCCCCGCATGCTCAGTGCTGCCCCCTTTTCTGTAACTCTCTATCATATCATCCTGTTGTCTCTGCACCCCCTCCTTCTGCTTCTTCCTCCTTCACCTCCATGGCACTTAACAAAGTGTCCTGCTTGAGTGACTGTCTCCTCCCCTAAAGCGTGCGTTCCATGAGACAGAGCACTTGTCTGCCTTGTTCTTTGCATTGGAGAACAATACTTGACCCATAAAGGTGAGCAGATATGTGTTAAATGTTGGATAAGATTTTATAGAAATGTCTCTACACATTTTCCAAACATTTTTTACTTGTAGAAATGGAGGAGGAAAGAAACAAAAGTAATTGTCTTTGAATACACTGAAGCATGTATCGTAAGTACAGCTGTATCAGACTATCAGGATATAATAGACGTTGCCAACTTCAGCAGACTCCTCTGAATATATGTGTGGATGCCAGAGTACCACCATCAGAAAAACAACAAACCAGTAAGCTGGATTCTCATGGAAGCAAAGGAAATTGGAGGACTGATGAAAGGTTACAGGCTGGAAGGTCCTTGAAGTCAAGAGCCTTCTTTTCAGTAACTCTCTGGAGCGTCTAGAACATGGTAGGACATAGAACACATCCATAGCCCACAGAAGGGGCTGAAATAGATAGTCTGTTGTCATGATGGATGACAGGCCAGTGGGGAGGATGTGAAGTCGTTTCCATTCTCAATCAAAGGGCATTACCGGTACAAGGCCTCTAGCATGCCCCGCTTGCCTTTCCCAAATAACAGAGGCCTGAAATGAGGAATAAATCCATGGATATTAAGGAGGCACCCAGGCCCACCTCAAGGGCATATCATGCAGAAAATAACAGCAGCAGCAACAACAACAACAACAAAAAGTGCATTTCCCCAACCCTTATACATCTAAGTACTTGTAAAGACTCCTGGTCAACCATGCCATGGTCCTAGGGGGAGCAAGGAAGTCTCTACCAGGGTCATTGCTACAAGGGCAAAGGGAAAGCCTGCCCCCATGGCAGCAATAGGGTAAAGGGCCTTCTAAAGGGCTGGTGTCATGTAAGTGCTATGCATACTCATCAAGGCCCCACCACAACCCTGGGAAATCCATGCTCTTATCCTTAACCTTTTTATGGAGGAAGAGACCAAGACACAGAAAAGGGAAGCAATTTGCCCAAGATCAGTCTGCCAGCAAGTGGCAGGGCCATACTTGAACCTGGACAGGCTGGCTCCAGAGCCTGTGGAGACTGAGAACACTCCTGTTTTTGGGAGATCTCAGTTTTGAGGATACCCTCCATATATTCTATCGCCAAAGGCAGGAAAATCAGGATCAGATATGAGGGAGGGACTTAAGGCAAACAGTGCCTCATTATGCCTGAGCAACATGGTAGAGAGAGTACATAGTGATCCAGCCATAGTCAGCCACCTCCAAAGAGATGGATGGAGAGAGGCCTGCTTCTTTCTGCGAGCACCATAGCATTATGCGGAGGGCAGAAAGGAAAGCATCATGACTTCCTGAATGGGGTCCACCTGGCTCTCTGTTTGCTGCAATCCAAATGATGCTTGTTGGTAACACTTATCCCACAGGCCCTGAATGTACCAGGAGAGGCAGCCCGGCAGAGAGGAAGGGGTGGATGGGGATCCAGGAAAGAGGCAGTCCTGGATTTAAATCCTGGCTCTGCTACTTAGTTAGCAGCATGACTGTTGGCAAGTTATTTAAACCCCTTTTTTGCCCCAGTTGTTTCATCCACAAGATGAGCTTTGTAGACATAAAGCTTTCCAGAGCTATTGTAGACATAATCAATGAAATACAACCTGTGAAAATGTCTAGAGCACGAAAGGCACTCAATAATGTTTGCTCAGTCTCCTGAAACCGGACCAAATCCTTACCTGGAGATGGTTGAAATTATGGTTAAGATCTTATAGGGTGTCCAAGTAAGTTTCTCAGCAGGACACATGGAACACGCAAAACTGTGTTACCAGTTTGCATTTGTGTGATAGAAATGGGAGACCGCCTAGCATCATTTGAATTCTAAGTCACTGAAATCCACACCAGTTTTATTACTGAAGATGTAGACCCAGGTTTGGTGATACAGACATGTGATGAAGGGTGATGAGGAGCTATGTTTACCCAGATGGCAACAAGAGAGTTAAGGCAATTAAACTAGATTTTACCCTCCTCAGTCCAACACTGTTTCTCCAAGTACAGTGAGTTACAGAGATAGCACATCATGTACCAATAATGAAAATAACTCTGTGAACAGCACGGAAGTAAGTTGGGGCCACTTCCACCCACACAGAGATGAATTTTATGTGCAGAAGCCCAGTGGAATATAAATGAATTGCTGTATATGAGAAATAAGGAATAGAAGATTGAGACTCTGGGATATATCTCAAGAAGAAACCTGCATATTATTTCCTCTGTCTTCCCAAAGTAAGATCATGGACACAGAACTTCCTTCTTGCAGGGTTGTAGCTGGCTGTAATAAAATGTCATGCACAGTGTGAGTGAAAGTGCGTTTGGGGGCACTCTGTCTCAAGAGCCTCTGGTTCTCATCACAAGCTCTCTAGATGCTCTTCTATGTGTCCTTATTCAGGGCATGCTTCACTGGCAGCAGGTGTTTGCTCAATTTGATAAATGTCAGCTTCTTTACATTCACTTTGGAGAGGGAAGGGTGACAGACACCATCCTGACCTTGCTCAACTGATGGCCCTTCCACAGTGTGTGCTGGAGGGCAGAAGCATATACATGTTAGAGCCACATGGCAGGAGCCGGCCTTGCCTCCTTTCCCCTTGTCAGTGTAGGGCGACTCAGCATCCGCAGACATGCTCCAGATGTCCTGCCATCATCTGACTGATGGAGACTCTGGGGAGCCCCCAGCCTTCCATGATATACAAGGAGACAGGAAACCCAAGGCTTCCAAGTGGTGCCCCAGGGGTTTCTGAAGTGCACTAATGCACTAATTGAATATTACTGTTCTGCTGTCTGTCTTGCTGCTCCTGTCCCTGCCCATTCCTCTTTTCTTAGTTGTTTGCTTTCTGAAGGCTCACTTAAGCCAATATCCCACTCAGTGTATCGATGCCGAGGCACTGTCCAAGGTACCAATGCTGTATTAGTTACTGCGAATTGCTGTTTACTACCAGAGGGTATGCTCCGTTTCTGCCTGTGTGAAGTCTCCTCCTTACAAATATACAGGGTAATTATGGGTAATGAATAAAGTGATTAGATAATATTAATTGAAAGTTTTGAGGTAAAATGCAATGAGATGTTGTAATTTTCCAAGTGGTTGTCTTTCCAATATTTATTTAAAATTTTAAGGGAAGCTTCAGACTGAGGTGTGTCCAACTAAATCCTTCTTTATTGATCAATAATTATTGATTTATTATATGCTGTGTCACTGCACTCTTATAAGTCTTGAGAAAGACTTAAAGAGGCTTAGACATGACTCAAGCTTTCAGGAAGCTTACAATCAATCTAGTTAGGAAGTTACAATAAATAATGTACACATCTGAACAACCTGAGCAATATGCAATTAAGCAGTAAAAATTTTTTAAGGGAAAAATGACCTAAATGCTTTATTTTAAGCTCTTGGACTTATGCATGGACTTGGTTAGCATAAACTCATTTCCCCCTATTTTTTTTTGATGCAGTACATACACATATGATATTAACCATAAAATTTACCATTTTTAAGACAACAGTAGCATGACATAGTGGTAAATTTTGTAGCATGAAATCATCTGGACATAGTAGTGGAGAAATGTGGAAGAATAGAGAAGTCTGATGCTCTCAACGGAGGTATGACTTGAGCTCTTGCTCAAAGAAGACATCTAGCAGTATCTGTGGCACACAAACAGGATTTGCTTGAATGTCCACATCTAGATTGAAATTATTGCAAAGTATTTACTTATTTTTTTGTGTGACTGCTTAAATGTGAAATAACGAGCTATAAAATAATAATTTTGATAAATGTAGAGTTTTAGCATAAAAATCTTATTTTAAACAAATTAAAAACTAGAGGGTCATCTTGCAATCTGGTTACAGCTTTTGTTTGAATACACTCAATAAAAAAAATTCCCCAGAGACTAAATCTCAAAGAATAGCTCATTAAGCATTGCTATTAATCAAAAATGGCTTCAATCTTTCTATTTTTCTAGATAATAAATGGCCTACTTCTGCAGAGGTGACAGTTACTATCTCATCTGTTTGCTCTTGGCATGGTCATCGGAAACTTCCCATTTTTTTCAAAGCTAAAATTTTTGTAAAGTCAATACTTTCTAATAGCAAGAATAACTGGCTCAAGATGCTGTGACATTTCAAAATATACACGGATATCATATGTAGGAAAATGCAAAGCCAAACAAAATGAGCAGAAATAGAAACAAATTCCATGACACATAAGGAAATTCTGATTGGAGTTTATTATGAAGAGTCCCAGGTTTAGGCCCAAAGAAGGAGTCCTAACACCTGGGTTTGTGCCTGGCTTCTGGAACTTTGATTGCCTTGGCAAAGAACACTAGTAAGCCTCAGGGTCCTTCCCTAAGCTCACCATTAGAGCAGCAGCACCTTCCTTTCCACTAAATGTCTGATGAGCTTGTCTAAGATGGAGATAATGCCTGTTCCCCCTAATTTTCATGTGTTTTGTTAACTACCAAAATGGATCAAGGTTTACTAAAATGATTAAGATGTTGTTATCAATGTGTAAGTGGTACAGATGGAACCAACAAGTTCTCTTTTAAGAGTTCATCTTGAAGCAGATTTGAATCACGAAGTGAGTGAGGACTGGACTCTATTAATTCTGAGCATGATTTAAAGAACTTTCATCTGTATGACTTTGGACTTATTTTTGTGTCTACTAGAAAGCTTGTTTATAAATGTGTTTTCCCCATTATCTTTTTCTGTGCAAGGCCCCTTAGGTGGCATTTGCATTGAGGGTGTGATTTTTGTTTTCAAAGAGGGAAATTTTACAAATTGTGCTTCACTTTTATTTCAGCTTGAGCTGTTTTCTCCTGGGAAAACAGCTTTTTGCTTGGCAAAAATGGATGTGAAGCATTGGCGAAAACGAAAGGCCGTTTTTATTGCAAAGAAAACTGCCTTTTGCTTTTGCCAAAAAAAAGCAAAACATATGAGACAAAACCACAAATATTTCCCTGTTTGCAAACCCTGTGAAAACGTGA
The DNA here is from genome assembly GCF_006229205.1 of Suricata suricatta. Classification (NCBI taxonomy): domain Eukaryota; kingdom Metazoa; phylum Chordata; class Mammalia; order Carnivora; family Herpestidae; genus Suricata; species Suricata suricatta. Next base: position 112,150,914 of record NC_043702.1, read on the forward strand.
TTTTTCACCAGTGGTGAGAATATTTTCCCACACTACACTTCCCATTTCTAAAAATTATGGTTTCAATGGTAAAAGTCATAATTTATACCTATAACACCTCATTGCTATAATCAAATATCATGAATATTGTTATTAAACATGAATATATTTTCTGATGGATGTAATATTGGAGGAGACATAGCTCTTACCAAGATTATATTTTCAACAAAGCAAAATGAAAAGTGTACTAAGCAATTGTGATCCATGGACATGAGGCAAGAAAGCTTGTAAAAGGAAGAGGTCTGGAGTTCAATTTGGATTTAATATAGAGAATGTAGTTGAATGAATTAAGACTTTAGAGGACAACGATGAAAGAGAATAAAAGCGTAATAATATCATGTGGCAGAAACAACACTGAAACGGTATTTGACAGAATTGTGTTCCAATCCTGAGTGCATAGTTAATGGGCTACACAACCTTTGGCAAATCAGTTCAACCTCCCGGGATCTCAGATTCCACTTGTGATATGTTAAGATTCATTTAAATGACCATTCAGATTCCTTTCTTATATAAAAGTTTACAATAACAAGATTGGAAATGCATTTGTAAAATATAGAAACTGTGATTATTAAGGGATCTCTTCTAAATGACTCTCTTGATTCCAAAGTAGCCCATTAAAGTCAGAGGGTTATGTGGTGTCTTTAATAATTTATGTGAAGGTACTCATGTAACAAATTTAATAGGAAATATCTTTGTTTTCATGGTAGCCCTTAATATCAATGTGTTTTTCCTCATGCCTACCCTAAGCCATTCCTACTGTAATTAAATGGATGGTAAGTTTTTTTCAAAGCAAGGAATCACTTTATCAAATGAAGATACTTCCCCAAATGAATTTATTTTTTACAACTTTATTTATTTACTTATTTTTTTAATTATTTTTTTAATTTTTTAATGTTTATTTTTGAGAGAGAGAAAAAAAAGAGAGAGAGACAGAACGTGAGCAAGGGAGGGGCAGAGAAAGAGGTAGACACAGAATATAAAGCGGGCTCCAGGCTCCAAGCTGTCAGCACCGAGCCCAATATGGGGCTGGAACTCAGGAACCATGAGATCTTGACTTGAGCTGAAGTTGGGTGCTTAACCGACTGAGCTATCTAGGCACCCCTATACAAATGTATTTTCCTAGATATTGTAGAGAACCCTCAGAAGTTCCTTGCTGTTCTTGACCCTCATTCTTCAGACCTGGATCTTTGTTTCCCTCCCTAAGAACTACCTTTAAATGAATGACAGCCGTGAGTCAGGCACTGGACTAGGTACATTCATTCTTCAACCATGTATCAGTTTATTGATGCTGCAAGTGCAACAGATACCCTTAGGCACTTGATGTACATTGTTTCATTCACCCCTAGAGCAGGGATAACTCCTAAGAAGGTGTTATTATCCTGTGCAACCAGGATGGTCTTCTTTATGGCTTGGGTTGCTGAGAAAGTACTGTAGGCAGATCTCAGATTCCCCTTCTTTCTTCTACCCATCTATTTATCTCGAAGGCCCTACTGTCTCAGCAGCGTTTTGACAACATTTTTGTGGTTAGGATAGTGTGAGAGTTGGGGAATGGGCATGTGCCTTCTCTGCAGAGGGACAACGCTTACTGGAAGAGACGGCATGGGAATCATGTCCAGAGCACAAAGCTGGTGACACCCAAGCTGCTGCAGCACCCCTGGTTCCAAAACTGTTTCCTCCACTTTGGTAAGTGTTCAGAGGTGGGCTGTCACTTCCTTATTGTACTTGGTGGAAGGTCCCTGGTCACTATTCCAGTGCTCTTTGAATTCCCCTCATCCTTATTTTGTGGAGGCTCAGAGCTGAACTGGTCTGGCTCTTTGGGAGAGGCCACTCAGCCTGGTTGTGAAAAGGCCAGCTGTGTGGATGGAGAGATGTGATTCATGAGTGTCCCACATGCCCAGGATGACCTGAGGAGCCTGCATTCCAGTAGGAAACAAACAAACAATAAACATAGAAGTAAATGAGAAAAATAACAGCAAGGTGATATGCCAAGATGATTTCTAGCAGATGATCCTCAACCCCATCAAGCACAAAGCTCTTTGAAAAGGCTTATAATACTCCATTTACTACCTTGACATGAAAGCCATTGTTAATATATCTGCAAATGTAGTTTTAAAAGAACACAAAATGGGGTGTCTGGGAGGCTCAGTCAGTTAAGTGTCTGACTTTGGCTCAGGTCGTGATCTCATGGTTTGTGGGCTCCAGCCCTGTGTCAGGCTCTGTGCTGACAGCTTAGAGCCTAGAGCTTTCTTCAGAATCACCCATTCAATTCTGTCTCTCTCTCTCTCTCTCTCAAAAATAAATAAACATTCAAAATCTTTAAATAAAAGAATACAATATAATGCACTTTGTTATTATTATTTTTTTAATGTTTATTTTGAGAGAGAGTGAGTGGGAGGGAGAGACAGAGAGGGAGAGACAGAGTCCCAACCAGGCTCCATGTTCAGCATGGAGCCTGAAGCAGGGTTTAATTTCACCACTGTGAGTTCATGACCTGAGTTGAAATCAAGAGTTGGTGGCCTAACTGAATGAGCCACTCAGGTACCCCTATTATGCACTTTCAATAGAATATAGTGCATTTATAAATACATTTTATATAACAGAAAACATAGAAAATGAATAGAAAATCTTTTATTTTATGGTAAATATGAAATAGATTTTTATTTATATATAAAATATACTAAATTCACTAATATAAAAAGGAAAAAAGACAGAAGCAATTTTCAAAAATAGTTTGTATTGTTACATATATATGATTGAACTCAACTACACTTGATTGCTCTTTCTCTGGTGGTTACTCCCAGATTTATTTAGATTTTTACTTATGTTTATTTTTCACTATTAATGTTTAAAGTGTGTGCATATTTATGTCTTCCCTTTGAATGAAAAAAAGCCCTTAGCATTCTTTCTGATTTCTTCTTCTCCACCCTCTTTTCCTGGCGCATTGTTATGTCTGGAGTTTTAAGTCTGAACTGTTATAGATAGTTTTTGGCAAGGGATGGGGATAGATCATTGCTTTTTTTAAACTGATTTTCTTAATATCTTTTTTGAATTTATTTAAAATTTATTTTTTTAAAAGTACAATTTGGTGTTTTTTAGTATAGTTACAAAGTCATGCACCCACACCACTAACTCCAGAGCGTTCTTATCACCCCCAAAAAGAAACCTCATAGCCATTAGCAGTCACTGCTCACCTTTCCCACTTAGCCCCTGGCAATCACTAATCCATTCTCTGTTCTTGAATTTCCTATTCTGAACATTTCATATAAATAAAATCAGATAATATGTGGCCTTTTAGACTAGTTTCTTTCTGTTAGTATAATGTTTTCAAGGTACATCCATGTTATATCCTATATCAGTACTTTATTCTTTTTATTTCCTAAGATCTTGTCACTTCTTAAAGTGTATAGCACAAGAAGTCTTGCAAAGAGGCATAAATCTACAGTACAAATTTTCATTGGGCTCAGGATGCTTCATAATTGTCTCATTTTGTCCTCACATTTAAATATGATTGACTGAACAGAAATATTTAAGTTCAAAGTTACTTATCTTCAATATTTGGAAGATATTTCTTTAGTACTATCAAGAATTCTGGTTCCAGTGTGGTTGCTGTTCCTTTAGGCCATCTGCTCATTCCCTCTGTAAGATTTTGGAATGTTCTCTTGGCTTTGATGTTCTTAAATGTCACTATGATGAAAAAAACCACACAATTGTGGCTTTCCCCACCCTCTTTGATCTTGTTTAGCACTGAATAAGACCTTGTGATGTAAACATTTTTTTCTAATTCTGGGAAAGTATTTCATCAAATATTTTTCTCCTTATTTATTTATTTTTGTTCCTTTGATACCCTACTATGCAGAGAGTGATGGTTTTAATTCTGCTTTCTACTCCTCTTTGCTCTCATTCTTTCCTTTCCTGGTGCTTTCTCTGGGATTTCCTCAATCTGATCTTCCAGATCATTAAGTTTTTCTTCAGCCATATCTGTTCTGACATTTAATCTACTCATGGAATCCTTTACTTAGAAAATTATGTTTCTGCATATAGTATTTCTAATATCTTACTTTCATAGTTGTTGATGGTCCTTTATGTTGGGGGCTACTAATTATGCCTGTGTAAAATTTTTGCTCTTTCTTTCGTATTACTTTTGCTTCCTCTGGAACAGTTGTTTGTTATTTTCTCTATGGGTTCATCTTTTCTTCCACTGGGACTCTGAGCTGTGTTGACTACTGATGTTTGCCTAGCTGAGGGAAGAAAATCTTGCTTGTGCTTTCCAGGCTAATGTAGGTATGGAGGGTGGGGCTGCTCCTCAAGGTACACAGACCCTCATATTGCTGACTTGCTCAACCACTCCCTGTGTTCCCTCCTGTAGACATTATCTTTCCCCCAGGGAATTTCCCAGTGCTTCTGTCCCAGGAGAGGTGTTTGAAGGTGAGTGCCAGAAAGAAGATGCCCAGATTCTTGCCTGCCTCTTTGCCATGCTTCCTATTCTGATGGGCACTGATGTTGGCCTCGTGTGGCCTTTGCACCTCCACTTTCCTAATGTGCTGGGCTAATGTTGATGCATAAAATGATTTCCACAGATAAATGCAAAAGAGGGAAAGAGAACTATAAGGAGGAGGGAATCCAGTGGTCCAGGCCCTCTCCGACTCCAGACCACACTGCTCCCATATTAGTTGTTGAGTTTAGCTCTGGAGCCCTCCAGCTTCAGTCTCTTGATCACTTCTGTGGTGCAAGGGTTAGATTTAGGGGAAGAGGCCAGCATTTTGTGCTACTTTGTTCTTATTCAGGCCTAACATATCATCACTTGTCTTTCCCAATATGAAAGAAACATTAATTTTACTTCAACCAAGGCTATTCCAATGTTTGATAAGTAGGGCATTCAGAGTGAAATGTGCAACTCATTAAATTTTAAGTGTACCCGAATAGTGGATATATACAAAAAGAGATTATTTCAAAAGTTAATCAATGGTCTGATTAATATTTCATCTCAGGAGCCCAGGCACTGAGCCCAACCAGTAGTTAGTAAGGATTCAGTTGGTTGGTGCTTCGTTCCTAACTTCCGAATGCAGAAAATGGGAACATGCTTGGGAGGATATCTGTCTGTACAATTTGCCAGCTCTGATTTCAAAAGGCAATCCAGTAATACAACTTTTGGAGAGGGTGGTTTTTTGGTGAGGAAGAGTGCATTTCAATCAATTCTTCACTCAAAAAGTAGTTACTGAGCATCTATACTGTATCAGCTTCTATGTTAATATCTTCATAAGACATTCTTCTGAATGAGTGATAACTAGAGTTTTAAGGTATAAGTTGATCATGTATTTGAACATATAGTCTGAAGAACAAATCATATTGTCTACTTGTTCTATTAAAATTCTGGCCTGTGCTAGAATTTGGGTAATGTTATCCATGAAACTTTGTTCAACACTTTGATGGCTCAGGAAATACTGTATCAGAAAGATGGCTATTTCCTTAGACTATCTAATTAAATACACTAGAAAAAGTTAGCATCTTGGCCTACAGACACAGAGCTGAAAGCAGAGAACCAGCAGAAGAACTCCTAGAAGATATGAGGGTAGGTGCTGCAACCCAAAAGCAGCACAATGAATTACCTAGAGAAGTAGTAAAAATACCAAGTCTAGGATACTGAACTTGTGTCTCTGGGGTTGGTGACACTGACATCCAGAGAAACCTCAGGGCTTTTGCTGTCTGTGAGTCTCTCCTATGGTTCTAGGGCAGACTAGATAGCAGTCACTCATGTGAGAAGAAGAAAGGAGGGTCTGAGGAATGGGCAACATTGGAGGGCATAGGGCCAAAATAGAAAGTGAAAGTGTATTCAGAAGACGGCTCAGTTATTAAGTCCTGAGAATTAAGATTATGTGTCAAGATAAGTGCATGAGATGACAAAATCATTGCCAGGATGGGTTGTGTAAAGGAAGCCAAGAGTTAGGTGTGAAATGAGTGTAGCAAATTGAGATCCAGAAGATTGGACAGTGGTAAAACCTAATTTAACTTAGAGCCTCATGTCTGTTGTCACCCCTTGAGGTGACACTGATGGATAGAAAAATTACTTTTCCAAGTCCTAACAGGAGGTAGCTACTTATTTATCTATTCATTTATTAATTTATTCATTTAATCAACAGCTAGATGTGGTGTATCTATTATTGAGATTCTCCTACATATCAGGTACTGTGTGGATAGTAAGACCGGAGAGGTAGGCAGAGATCAGACCATCCAAAGTTATGTGAGGTTCTGTCTTTATTCTAAAAGTAAATGGAAATCATTAAACAATTCTAAGAAGAGATGTAACACAAACAGGTCCCATATTGAGAGCCCACTCTGCTGCAAATAGGAGAGGAGATTGGAGGGCATGGACATGGCTGCAGGGCAAGTCCAATGGGAGACTGTTATGATTGATGCTACTGTAAATATGAGGAGGGTCTGAGGGAGAGGAATGTGCTAGGAATCACTCCTGAATTCCTGGCTTGCCCAACTAGTAGGATGATGGTGCTATTCACTGAGACAAAAGGCTGGAAGAAGGTAGGTGGTGAATTATGGTGCTTTCCTCAAGCTACGTCCTCTGGCTACTCCTGTTGCCTCTAATCAGCCACTTGGGTTACCTCCATAAAACATAGACTCATTGCACTGGAGGAAAATGTTTTCTAAACTAGTTGGTGACCAGTATAGGAAGGCCATAAAGTAAAATAACTGGAAGGGGATGTCCCACCCCAGTGACCAAGGGGAGGGAAGAACCTGGATGGTTTCATCTTGGAAATTCTTCACTGTGAATATGAAGCCACTGGCATCCATCTTTCTGGCTTTTGTGAGCCCTTCCAACCACAACATTCATCAGAGATGGCTAATAAGTACTATCTGTTTTGAATGTCCATTCCTTTAGATTTTTTTCTGACTCCTCTGGAGCTTGTAAACAGAAATATGTTAGAAGGGCAGAAAGAAGACATTATTCAGCCAGACAATGATATTTATTGAGTTCACTGTGTACAAAACACTCTACTAGTTTTTCTAAGAGGTGAAAAGAAATGGTTCCCAAGAAAAAGAAGAAGTAGAAGCAAACCATCAGATAGTTTGCAAACTGCACAATCATCTCTTAAAATAACTGAAGAGGAGGAGGTTGGTTATCAGGAGGTTCCATGGACAGAAGTTGGGAGCTCAGTAGAGGTAGTCGACTGAGCCCCTTGCTTTAGTGTTTTACAAGTGGGGACTGGTAGGCAGCTTGGAACCATTGCGGCGCATTGAGGCTGGCCTGATAGGCTTTGGCCACTACTCTTCTCCCTTTGTCACTGGAAGGGATCCCTAAATGTGCTGCTGATGTGAATTACAAAAGTTACAAGGCAATATTCCTGGAAAAGATACCCTCTGTGTGTAAATTTAGAGAAAATGGAGTTAATTCCCTCTGTCTAGTGAGTGAGTTGATCACAGAAAGCTACCAAAGTAGAAAATAATGTTTATAGAACATTACAGTATAAATTAAGAAAGTAATAACTTTCTCCCACTTCTAGACTCAGAAATAAGAAAGATGTCAATCCACATATGGGGGTCTAGTGCCTGCAGATTTTTTGAATAACATCACAAAATGGTATGGGGAAAATTGTGGGAAACCAAGGCTGGGGAATGAAATACCATTTCTTGGTTACTTACTATAACCCTCAGTCAGGCACTGCAACAGCTTCCTAGGTAGTTGCTGAATCTTTCCAGTAACCCTCTTACATGGTTATTTTATCCCCATTTTTAGAGAAAAGGAGACAGACATTCAGAGACATTGATCCCACAGCCAGCACAGGACCAGAAGAACTCCAAAAGAGTTCTGTTGCACTCCATAATCTGGGATATCATGTTGTCATCTGTTCTTGGTTCCTTTCCTCACCTTGACTCTTTATTTTTAATTTTAACCTGTAGAGAACAACTCATCCCATACTACATGCGCTACACAGGGAGGTTCCCACATCTGCCATCTCCCCAAGGCATCAGACACTTAGAGCAGTGCTTGTGCAGGTGATCTCAGGACCAACAGCCTCGGCGTCACCTGGAACTTGTTAGTCACCCGCAGTTTGGGGCTGCACCCCAGAGCTACTACGTATGAAATTCTGGGGTGAGGGCAGCAACCTGTGATGTTACAAGCCTTCCAGAGATTCTGAGGTAACCAGTGACGCAGAAGGATTCCCTGGGGATCATTGCTAGGGCATCCCCATGAAGCACCCTGGAGTAACTTGAGGAAGTGAGCAAGAACTCTCCAGGGCTCTGTGGGTGGCAGAACATTTCTTGGGAGCCTGCAAAGGGGTCTATGCTTCTGGAGTGTCTGCTTGGATGCAAGAGGCCACGCCTGTGCTCTTTCCCTGGCAACATAGGAAAACCTCCTAGAGATGATCACTTCCCAGGCCATCTGGCTACGAGATAGGCCAGCCTGGTGGTCCCTTACCCTGGCAGGATGCAGCCCAGGCAGGGCTCTCTCTGGCACATTCTCCTCTGTGTTCCAGTCCTCCTTCTGGCAGGGAGGCTGGCACTGTGGCAGAGAGCAGGCTGCTCTGGAGAGAGTTCCTCTGGGCCACCACTGAGGGACAAAGGTCTCATATTTGAAGATGTTGTGACCCCACCCAGGGGAAAGATGTGCACCTGCTGAGAAACAAGTAGGGAGCCAAAGATGGTAACCCAGGGAAGAGACTCGCAGCAGACGCCAATGCAAGGGACTGAGAGCAGAGAGGGGCAGAGACCTGGATGCATACTCTATTCCCAAAGCTGCATCACAGAATTAACTGGATTAAATGATAGATGTTACAGGCCTTTCCAGTGTTTTAAACGCTCCTTGGTTGCGGGGGGTGGGGGGGCCTCGGTGGCTCAGTTGGTTCAGCATCTGACTCTTGATCTCGGCTCAGGTCCTAATCTTGTGGTTGGTGAGTGTGAGCTGCACGCCTGGCTCTGCACTGACAGCACACTGTTTGGGATTCTCTCGCTCTCCTTCTCTTTCTGCCCCTTCCCCACTCTCTCTCTCTCTCTCCCTCTCAAAATAAACAAATAAATAAGATAAAACAAAAACTCCTTGGCTGGCTGACTCTGAAAGAGCCAATCCATAGGCCTTTATCTGGAAACCTTGCTGACGCTCACAATACGATGAGCCTGCTCTGTACAAAGGGGAGAAGAAGGGTGGGCCGTTTGGGATCTGTGGGCACTTTAATCATGGTCACAGCCTGAACTTTGTTTTATTAGTTTGGACATTGGCTTGGCTGCTTTCACAGAGAAGAAAAACAAGAGGGCTAAACCAGAGAGAAGATTTACTGCTCTTCTGTATAAGAGTCTGAGCTGGCAGGATGTCCTGGGTGGTACATTGGCTCCACTCCACAGTGGTATCTCAGAGCCCCAGACGCTTTCCTTCTTGCTGCCTGCCTCCCCTTAGGGTGCTGTTCCCATCCACGTGACCAAAACCTGCTCACAAGCACCATGTCAGTGTTCCAGCCCTCAGGAAGAGAAGAGGAGGAAGCAGGTGCATTAACCTGCATGAGCTGCTGTAAGAGAAACTATACTTGGAAGTCTGAGACCAGGAGGCCAGCAGGACTGGGCCTCGGACAGCCCTCTTCCTGGCCTGGAGATAGCCACTTGCTTGTGTATCTTTGCATGGCAGAGAAAGTGTCTTCCTCTGCTTCTAAGGGTCTTAATTCCATTGTGGAGTCTCCACCAAAACGATCTCATCTAAACCTAATGACCTCCCAAAGGCTTCATCTCCGAAAACCATCACATGTGGTTAGGCCTTCAACATATGAATTTCAGCAGGACACACATATTCAGTCCGTAACCTGGAGCAAATGTCTTTTAACAATGGAACCTGAAAATTGCAAATGTAACTTTCACCCACAGCCCACTGGCCAAAGTCTGTGCATGGGGTCTTATATGCTGCTGGGGGGGGAGGGGTGGGGAAATAAAATTTTTAACTGGGCAGCCATAGCCCAAGCTAAAACTTTTGGGAGTTTGGTTATTAGAAGCCAAACAGGATAATGGATACTGAGGATTAATCAGATGTCTTTCTAAATGTCCTGGGTCACTAAACCTCTCTTTCCCAAGCTAACACTTATATCACTATGCTGTCTCCTATCCTTCCTTTTCATGTCACTCTCCCATGGCCTTATCCATTATGGAGGTCCCTTGAAGGCTGTGACCAGTTCTGTGTCTGCCACATAGGATGTTGTATTTTAAACTGCCTGGAGTTTTGCTTTCCAAGGTGGGGGTAGAGGAGGGAGGGGGATGGGACTCAATAAATGGTAGGGCCAGTAGTCCTGAGCTCACTCCTAGAAGCTGCTCATGCATTGACTTAAGACACCTCCTTGGATTCTTAAAATGAAGACTCCCAGCTTTGTTTGTTGGCTCTGATTGGATCAGTGCACATTTATCTATACTTCTACCATACACATCTAAGTCACCACATAATATGATCCAGTATTTGCCCTATAGCATCGTACCTATCAGGTATCCTTTACCCATCAAAAATCCTCAAATTTAATAGGCAAAACAGTGTTTAAAATGTATAGGTTGTGCGCTATGAGGCAAGCAGTATTTATGTTTGAATGTTTAGCATCTAATACAAAATGGGCATGTAGTTAAGCACTTTTTGAATGAGCAAATGATTAATTCTGGGGATCTTGAGGTGAATTAAACTGTCCTGAAAGAGTTCATCGTTCAGTGGGGAAAATGAACACTAGAAGACCTCATAAAAATGCTCTGGGAATCTTCTGGCCCCTGACTCTGCCTTCTCATCCCTGCATGCCATCCCAGCTTCCCCGTGTTGGAGGGGGCATTGTCCTCCCACCAGATCAGTCCACTCGCCTCCATGCACACATCGTCAAATGTCTACTGAAAGGCAGAATCAGCCCCGGTGCAGAACTACTGTGGAAACACTATCAGACATGTCCTCTACACAGTTTACTGCTGACCTTGACTGGGATCCTGCACAAGTACTCACAGAGGATTCAACAGTCTTTTCTCAGGACACTGGCTCTTCCCAAAGCTTCCAGCTTATGGAGAAAGTTGGACTTCAGCCTGAGAGAAAACTACACATCTTATTCTTAAACTTTCCACAACAGAATGATAACTCTTTTCTCACATCTGGTTGTAAGTCGTATGGTTCTTGCTCCAACCAAAACACCGAATCTTTGCACGGAAGCAGTGGTTAGAAATTCATTCCACTCATATGTGGAATTAAAGAAACGAAACAAACAAAGAAAAAGAGAGACAGACAAAAATCCAGACCTTTAAATACAGAGAACAAACCGGTGGTTGCTGCAGGGCGGTAGGTAGGGGATGAGGGAAATAGGTGAAGGGGACTAAGAGTGCACTTGTGATGAGCACAGACAATGTACAGAATTGTTGGGTCACTAAGCCGTACACCTGAAGCTGGGGGCTTTGTTGAAATGCATGCTTTCCACAGATTTTGATTCAGTAGTTTTGAAGTAAAACTCAGGAAGCTACCTTTTCTGAAAAACCCTTGCAGAGAATCCATGTGCTTCACTTTGAGAAACGGGATTTATTTCTCCAAGTGCTATTTCCGTGTGAAATTAGGTGGTCAGAAAGAAAAGCTCTTGTATATTATTATCTCAGTCCCCTTAAGGAATGCCTTCAGTAAATTACACCTTAATGCTCTATGTTCAAACTTTATGAATAAAGTAGTTCTAGAAATGTAGTTTTAGTGCTTGTTTGTATTCAAAACTGTATCCATCGTGTCCATAAAGGCATACATAATGAATTTCTTCTAGGGTTTAATTTAAAAAGTATTTTTTCAGGGCCCTAACTCAGTCAGTTAAGCCTCCAACTTCGGCTCAGGTCCTTGAGTTCGAACCCCATGTTGGGCTCTGGGCTGATAGCTCAGAGCTTGGAACCTGCTTCAATTTCTGTCTCTCTCTCTCTGCCCCTTCCCTGCTTGTGCTCTCTCTCTCTCTCTCTCTCTCTCTCTCTCTCTCTCTCTCAAGAACAAATAATTAAAATTAAAAAAAATTAAAGTATTTTTTCTACAAATGGTGTGTGTGTATGTGTTTATATATTTATATTTTGGTTGGGGATGTGGCAAGGGAATAAAACTAAAAGTTTGTGATATAATGTGTGTCCCTTTTTGCTTGAGTGCTATCAGCCTTTTCTTGGTATTAAGTCCAGCTAAGACTTTCTCCCAGATGCTCTGCTGTGCTCAAATCTAGAAACATGGAATCCCACCTTGGCAGAATATTGGAAACTACTCCTATAACACTGAAGGAATCTGATGTTGTCATAACTGGGATCGCTTAATCAGAGTCCTAATCTATGTCACACTCGACCTTGTCTCCTGCCTGGGTTCTGGCCTTCATTCTAGATCTTACTGGGCCCAAGCCTGCTTCAAATCCCAATCTGGCTTCCCTTTCACTTGCTTCCTGTGAGCCATTCACCCTACCCCTTGGGAGCTGGTCCTTGTTTTTTTGTTATCATTCCAGGTGCATTGCTGGCTCCAGAGTAAGATTCTGTGACTACCATGAAGCTTCAATCCTGATATCCGCCAACACCAAAAATCACTGTGGCCTAGTGGAACTCCCAACAATGCAGGGAGGGAGAGCAGCACCGTCTCCCTCGTGAACCAAAATTTATGGAAAATTTTCACAGTCACTGCAATTAGTTTATAAGATAGCAGTTTCCCCTGTGTATTAGGGCTCTCCAGAAAAACAGAAGCAATAGGATGCATGTTTATCTATCTATCTATCTATCTATCTATCTATCTATCTATCTATAATCTATATCACCTATTTATTAATTTATTATAGGAAATTGGCTTATTTGATTATGGATGCTGAGAAGTCCAAAGGTCTGTGGTTACTGAGCTGGAGACCCAGAAGAGCTGATGATTTAATCTCCAATCCAAGTCCAACTCCAAAGGCAGAAGACACATGTCCCAGCCTCAAGAAGTCAGGCGGAGGGAGAGCAGTTTTCCCTCACTCACTCTTTTTATTCTATTCAGGTCTTCGTCAGATTGAGTGAGGTCCACCCACACCAGGAAGACCAATCTCCTTTACTCAGTCTACTGATTTAAATGTTAATGTCATCCAAAAATAGATAAAGAAATAAATGTTAACCTCATCCAGAAACACCCTCATACACATACACAAAATAATATTTAACCAAATGTCTGGGCACCCTCTGGTCCAGTCAAGTTGATGCATAAACTTAACCCTCATATCCTGTTACTTGTAGATGATCTGTTTTTCTAATCGTCTTATTTGCCAGTTTATAAAATTTTGTAAGGCACTTAAGTTTTTTCATTCATTCAGTGAACAAATATCTATTGAGCAATTATTTCATGCAAAGTGATGAAGATATAATAGTGAACAGCATAACTATAGTGCTACCCTTGAGGAGCTTATAAATTAAAGGGAAGAAACTTGAGCTTCCTTAAGTGTGACAAGGTAGAGGTAGAGAGAAAAAGGTTCAGAGGGATCATTAATCTTGTCTGAGGATGGGAAAGGGTGGACCCAAGCCAAGATTTGAGATATATCTAGGGAAGATAATGGTGAGCCATTTAAGGATATGTCGAGAACACAAGATGTTCTGAAAACTAAGACAAGGTCAACATGGTAGGAGTTGAGATGAGGCATGAGACACAGGCAGAAGCCAGATGGTAGGAACCCTTGTCCTCATTTTGGATATCACATTAAAGACATTTAGAAGCTACTGAAGGGTTTCAGGAAAGCAGTGACATGATTAGATCACTCTGGATTCTGTGTCTACTGATCCCAAATAAAAAAATGAAAAGATACTAAAGATACTCACCATGTACCAAAGTCCAGTTTAAGTGTATTTTATTGTACGATAACCTTTAACTTTCTCTTAATCAGTATATCTTATTAGACAGAACACCAAATTGGTGTTTCACTGTAGTCATTTTTTATAAACTTTCATAATACAGGGTGATTTGATTAGCCTCATGAAATGTGGAGGGAGGGTTTGTAAAGGGCAAACCATAAAGACTACCTCTGACAGAAATGCAGATTCACCAAGATGCCAGTGTTACTCCCAAGATGTGTGTTCTCATCTCTTTCTCTCAAACACACTACTAATTTCCCTCTTCTTGTCCAGCACTGTTTCCTGAATCATCACTAGGACAACACAGCTCTAGGATAAATATTAGTCAGGACTCTTTAAGTTGCAAGTGAATGAAGTGTCAACTCAAAATGGCTGGTATAAAGATAGGAGTTCAGATTTCACACAGGGGAGCTTGATGTCAGGTATGACAGGATTCAGGGATCAGTTGATCTCCTAAGAGCTCCTGCTTCCTTGGCAACGGGTCAATTTGGTTCCAACAAAGCACTTTGGTGGCAAACGGCTGTCAGTAACTACACTCTTACCAAGCCTTACTTTCTCGAGGCATCCAGTAGAAGAATTTTCCTTCCCAACAATCCCAGCAAAACTCCTGGAGCCAAGATGGGGCCAGTCCCACAAAACAGGAGAACTGAGAGTGGGGCAAGGGGTCAATGCAGTGCAAGAAAGGTTACAATTGTCCCCATGAGCACCAAAGGGGGGCCAAGATGGCAGCCTTTCAAGGTCAAGCCTGAGAAGATGTCACAATGGGTCCACTCAGTGCTATGTTTGCCCACATACTGAGCTCTGGCTCACCTGAACCCTTAGGAAACACCTGATGTTGCCTCCCGGCTCCAGACCTTTGGTTTTAATAGTGCTCTTCCATTTGCTTACATTCTCTAACCCTCAAGTTCCCTCCTGTTTTCTCATCTAACTGTGACTCCAGCAGCCACCCCACCATTTACTTGACATCCTTTAAGTTTTTCATACACTTCCCCCAACCTATGTACCTATGGTTTTAAATGTAGCCAGCATACACTTGCAGTGACAGTATACGGTTGTGTGTGTATCTGGACGGAGCTCTGCTGGGATCCAGATGCCATCGACTGAATTCATTAAATGTTGCCACAAAAAACAAAAACAAAGCAGAGTCTTGGAGATTCCAGGAGAACCTTACCCACCCGCCCTCTTTCTCTTTGGGTTCAGTGTAGGCACATCCTGCCTTTGGAGGTCCATAATGGGAAGTGTTGTCTCTGGCCATGACATTCCATTATTTTTAAATGGCTGGAGCCAAACAAAAGACAAATGAAAACTTTCTCTGCTTGACATTGAAAAAATTACTGGCATGTCATATGGTAATTCATTAAAGAATTCTCATTCATCAAAACAATTCATTTTTGTTTGAAGAGGCTGAATAAGCAGTTTCTTGTTGATTTCACTGTCAGCCTCTCTGGCCACATGTGGCTCCAGTTCAGTTGCAGTAATTTTATTCCTAATATTAAGAGCTTTGGGGGCTATGTGGAATATTTTAAATCAATCTGGGTTGTTTTACTTAAATACCTCCATGTAAGTTTGTTTCTTCCTTTTACATTATTTCTTCCACAATTCTAATACACAGGATAGAATGTAATCATTTTTTTTCTTTAGATGGAGAGATTCTCACCAAGTAGATTCTTAGTTTTCTCAGAAATTGAAATATACCTGATTGATTTGAATCCATTGCTGAAGGAGCATAGGAAACTGGTCTCAGGGTAATTTTTAAAAATTTTTATTTAAATCTAAGTTAGTTAACATAGAGTGTAATAATGGCTTCAAGAATAGGATTTAGTAATTCATCATTTACATACAACACCCAGAACTCATCCCAACAAATGCCATCCTCAATAGCCATCCCCCATTTAGCCCACCCCCCTGCCCAACCCCCCTCCACCACCCCTCAGTTTGTTTTCTGTATTTAAGAGTCTCTTATGGTTCGCCTCCCTCTCTGTTTTTATCTTTTCCTTCCTTCCCTTCCCCTATATTCATCTGTTGTGTTTCTTTCTTTTTTATTTAAAAAATGTTTTAATGTTTATTTTTGAGAGAGAGAGAGAGACAGCACAAATGGGCAAGGGACAGAGAGCGAGAAGGAGACACAGAATCCAAAGCAGGTTCCAGGCTCTGAGCTGTCAGCACAGAGCCCCATGCAGGACTCGAACCCACAGACTGCAAGATCATGACTTGAGCTGAAGTCGAACGCTTAACCAACTGAGATACCCAGGTGCCCCACGTCTGCAATGTTTCTTAAATTCCACATATGAGTGAAATCATATGATATTTGTCTTTCTTTGACTTATTTTGCTTAGCATAATACATTGTAGTTCCATCCATGTTGAAAATGGCAAGATTTCATTCTTTTGGATCACTGAGTAATATTTAATTTTATATGTGTGTGTGTGTGTGTGTGTGTGTGTGTGTGTGTGTGTATACCACATCTTTATCCATTTATCAGTCGATGGACATTTGGTCTCTTTCCATAATTTGGCTATTGCTCATAGTGCTGATATAAACATTAGGGTGCATGTGCCCCTTCAAATCAGCAATTTTGTGTCCTTTGGATAAATACCTAGTAGTACAATTGCTGGGTCAAAAAGTAGCTCTATTTTTAATTTTTTGAGGAACCTCCATACTGTTTATAATATCCCAAACTAGGAGGGATTGTTATTTTAGGGTTTCTCTGAGTCCTGAGCCCTAACAAAACTTTGCAAGTGAATGCTTTATGAAACCCTTCATGACAAAGCGCACCTAGTTCATTCTCTATGATAGCCATGTTTAAACACCACAGGAAGGTACCTGCTGGATTCCCCTCATTTATTTCTTTTTTGCAAAAATCGTTAGTCAAGAGTATTTCCCAATATGTAATTCATATTATTTGTCCAATGGATTTTTCCTTTGAAAAGACTTCTGTTTCCCTTTCTTTAGTCTTTTGGCTGATCCAGCTGTGAGCACAGTTCCTGTCACCGCTCTCCTGCTCTCCTCAGCTTCCCGTTGCTCCTCATGGCTCCTTCCCCTCCTGCAAAGAACAGGGTTGGAAGCTTAAATGCTAACCAAGGTCACACACACTGGTATTCTAAGTGGGAGAATAGGTTGGGGACAATAGAAGGGTGTATGGGGACTCTGGGAAACCAGACTGTCTGCCTAAAAAACAAGGCTGCCACCATTCAGCCCCAGCTGAGTCTCCAGGAGAGAATTCAGCATCAGATTTGCCAGATCTCACACTTTGATGAGAAGCCAGAAATCGGTTTTATGTGAAATGTTCCAATTTTAGAAATACCCAATTATTTTAAAAATTTACAATCACTCCTTCCCAAAGCCTGGAAATGTCCCATAGACCACTAGAAGTTCTTTTTTTTTTTTTCATGCTTTAACCAAACTTGCTTCCATCATAATCTGATTATGCCAGACTGACCTCCCCTTCCCCACCCTCTCAGTACTGGGCGCAGAGTTTTGCAATAACTTGGCAAAAAACTAGAGAAGAAGAGACCTTCTCCCTAAAAGTCATTTCAGCGTTGCAACCAGAGCTCTTTCTGACAGTGGGTTCTTCTTGGCCCTGCACTGGCCACCTGGCTGAACAGTGATTTGGAATGTGGTTGGTGAGGGAAGAGAAGGCTGTGCCCCTTGATGCGGGAGACTTTTATTCTTCACCCATCCACTTGTTTTTTTTTTTTTAATCACTTGTATCCCTCCTCTTAGCCACTGTTAGTCTACCACCTCCCTTGCCTGTCCACACCAAGCCATGCTGGATATAGGCTCCTCCTGTTACACACACGTCCACACACACCAACTGACACAGAGATTCGTGTGTGTGCACACACACATCCACACACAGACTCACACAAATATGTGCACATGCACACACAGCCACACACACCGACTCACACAGAGACAGGTGTGTGCACACACTCACATCCACACATCCACACATGGACTCAGACAGATATGTGCACATGTACACACATCCACACACAGGCTCACAGATAAACATGTGTGCACATAAGATATGCATATATGAACACTCTTGCATATATGAACACACATCCACACACAGACTCACACTGATATGTGTGTATGCACACATCCACACACTGACTCACACAGATACACACACATCCACACATGGCCTCACACAGATATCTGTACATGCACACACATCCACACACAGACTCACAGATACATGTGCATGTGCACACACGCAGACTCACACTGATATGTGCATATGCACATGCATCCATACACAGATACACACAAATGCACACACATGCACAACTGCACAGCCATACATATCCACACACACATATACCACTGCCTTTTTGTGACTTGTTTTTCCCTTCTTCCCTTGAGGTTCATTTACTTGATTTTACCTGTTCAAACAGTTGGTGGGGTCTGAGCTTTGTGGTGCCACCAAGGACTGAAGATATAGTATGTGCTCAGTTATATCAATACCTTCCTCAGTCCACAAATTTGGATAATTGGGAGTTAACTTTACTGCAATAATTAAACCTTAGATTTATATAGTAGTTAAAATTTTAAGAACATGTTCACAGTTATTTTATTTTTATCTTTACAAACAAACCCTGTGACTCAGTACTGAGGCATGTCATTGCCTTTTCCTAGATCAGGAGACCCCTGGCAGAAAGGCCAGGAGATTCACCTGATGCTGGGGTCAGACCCATGAGGCTCTCCAAAGAAATTCTCAAGGCAAATATTAAAATAGAATATTAGCTGACATTATTTTCAGTGAGTTGTATCTTTTTTCCTGTGATTTTACTCTTTTTAGCAAAGGTAATTTATTACCAATGGAATCCATACATACGAGTGAATATTTATAGAGTAGTTGACTGTAGTGACCCAATTTTTTGGTCTGGTTAATTTGATCACTATAATTATGAGCCACCCAGTCAGTTAGGAGGAGGTCAAAGACCAGTATTCATTTCCTGGGTAGGATAATTTATTTATTTTTTCCTAATTAGAACAGACCAGGCAATACAAAAAGAAGGGTAAATGTGAAGTTTTTCATGCAAAGTGTCTGTTTGTACATACCTTGCTAAAGTTTTCACAAGAACTATAGCTAACTCATTGCTAGCTTGTGTTATAGCAAGATCTTTTGGGAAGACATAATTAGGATTTTTTGATGACAAACACAAGAAAACAAAATGGAAAATCCAACTGAATAGGGCTTTAAAAAAAACATGATATCTCCAGGGCACCTGGGTGGCTCTGTCGGTTAAGTGTCTGACTTCGGGTGAGGTCATGAACTCATGGTTCATGAACTCAAGCCTCACGTTGGGCTTTGTGCTGACAGCTCAGAAGTAGAGTCTGTTTTGGATTCTGTGTCTCCCTCTCTCTCTGACCCTCCCCCACTTATGCTCTGTGTCTCTTTCTCTCAAAAATAAATAAACATTGAAAAATACATGCTATTACTTCCAACAGCCAAAGTTGGAAGGATCTGAGCAAAAAAAATAAAGTAGTATTGGATCATAACACAAAGTATAAAATAAATATCCATGAGTCCTACAGATATAAATAAATGATTGAATAAATAAATAAATAAGTAAATAAGGTTATCAAGACAGACCTCCTATGTGAAGGAATTCCAAATAATCCATGTAACTGCTCCACGTTCAAGAAGGGTGAGTGTAACTCTCCACTCCTTCAGTGTGGGCTGCTCATTGTGGAAAGGGAGAGAAAGTAAATCTAGAGTGGAGGAAGTTGATAAACACTATGTTACAGAGGTGGTCAAGGTTAGTATTAACTGGTCATGCTGCTTTACAAGCAAAAACAAAGCTGATGGCCTTCCAAGTTGGATTGTGTGAAATCTATTTCCCCAGCTTGAATATACCACTCGGGTCCCTATTAAACTCCATCCTTTTTGTGTGTCTATTTCTCAGAGTCATTTTGAAAGTTAATCCTTAAAAATTCTATGTTAAGTAACAGACACGTAACTTTTCTCTTCTCTTTTCAGTGGCTGCTGGCTGGCTTTACCATTCATTATAACTACTCCGCTCTCAAACTGACCAGGGAAAACTGCTTGGCTCTGTGCCCTGCACTGAGCTAGATTGGAGGCACTTAACTTGCAGTGTTTCCTGATAAGCTCTAAGAGGGCAAAAATATCTACCCCTGCTTTTCATTAGAAAAACACAGCTGACCTGTGCACACTGCTCCTCCACTGGAATACCTCAACATCTCTCTAGGGCCTCAATCCCATTATGCTGCTACATCCTGCCCATTTCAGCTTCTCCAAATGGTGTAAGTGTTCTTAAGTTAAGATGTTAGGTTTTCCGCTGGTAGGAACATGGTTTTCAATAGGTTACACAATAACCTACTGTAAGTAATTACTACCAGCAAATGGAGTCTTTCTTCAGATGCGAGGTGGGAGGGAGTCGTTACAACAGGTAAAGTTTTTATATATCCAGATGAAGACAAATGTTGACAGAAGTCAGGTTCCATCTCTCCTCAAACCAAGAAAAGGTAAGAAGTCAGAATAGGAATAGGAGTTAGAGATTAAGATCCAAAAGTTTACTTTGTTCAAGAGGCAAAAACAAACAGAGAAAGACATTGAAAATCATATATTTCCTGGAAAAGAGTGTAAGCTGAATGTGGTGAATAAATGTGGACTCAAGGAAACCACTAGCATAAAATTGCTATTTGCCCCAACCCCCACCACCTCTTACTTCTCCCCTTTATCTGTCCATGTAGACAGTAGCAAAGAATAAAACCAATAACAAACAATTGCCTACTGATCATTTCTGAATCTTCTCCATCCCTCTCTCTTACTGAAATCCCCAAGAGACAATGAGTGGCATGGGCACGAGTCTTATGATAGCTGAGGTGTTGAATAGAATAAAAAGGCAGAGAAACAGCAAATTTGCTCTCTTTGTTTGAACTAGACATCTACCTCCTCATCCCCCTGGACTGTGGTGTTCCTGATTCTTAGGATTTGGAGTTCCAATTCATACTATTGGCTCCTCTGATTCTCAGACCTTGAGACTCGACTGAATTACACGACCAGTTTTCTTGGTTCTCCAGTTTGCAGATGGCACATTGTGGGGTTTGTCAGCCTCCACAATTGTGTGAATCAATTCCTATAATAAATCTCATATATACATCTGTGTACATATATCCTGTTGGTTTTATTTCTCTGGAGAACTCTGACTAATACACATTTTGGTAACAAGAGTGGTTTTAAAGGAACAGAATTCTAAGGAAGAGCTTTCTGAATTAGTCTGTTGTTTCTGAAATTGAATCTCTATTCTAATTAAAGATGTTAGATAAATCTGTTTACAAAAATATGGCAAATGTTTGCATTGGGTACTCCTAATTGACCACTTATAGGAAATATGGGGCTAAGTAACTCTGTATGTGATCCTTTGGAATATTTTTGGAAAACTGTGGAATGACATCTGTTGGTTTCTCTTAATGTTGCTGGACAGAACAGTGAAAGAAAAAGATGAACCCAAGCATTCAAATTCCCAGCTCAAGTATTACAGAGATGACCTAAGTAAGAACTTCTGTGTTCTGAAGGAGAGTTTTCTCTCTCGTGGCAGCAAGACTCAAGTTGCTAAAAATCAAATGTAGGATCTCATCCCATAACCACTGAATTTACAATGCAAGATGAATTCTCAGCCTTGCAATGTACTTGAAGGGCATTGGTTGGGAAAGAATGAGATCTTATAAATTGGCATGGTGATGTGTGGGAGGACCTTGATGAAGCTAGGGACATTGAGCTCCTAAATCCTGATGAGTCTCTTTGCCAGTGAAAGAGGTCTCCCCAACCACAGAGGAAGTGGCCTTCTCATAGTGAGTTCCTTGATCAGAAGCAATGCTTTGTGTGTGATCAGAAGTAATGGAAAAAATATGAAGATGTTTGTGTGTCATGTGAATACACCTCAAAGGGTGACCTCAACAGAAGAGGATTTTAATAATCAAGTAGATTATTTGACCCATTCTGTTGATACTGGCCGCCTCTTTCCCTAACTACCCCTATCATTGCTCAATAAGATCATGAACAAAGTGGTAGCAGAGACTACCACTCACCAAGGCTGGCCTAGCTATGACCACTGATGAGTGCCCAATCTGTCAGCAGAAGAGGCCAATACTGAGCCATCAATCCCTGGGTTGATCAGCAGGTTGATTACATTGAATGCTTCTATCATGAAAAGGCCAGTGTTTCCTTCTTACTGGAATAGATTCTTATTTTGGATACACATTTGCTTTCTCGTCACATAATATTTCTGCCAAAACTGCCGTTTGTGTACTTATAGAATGTCTTACCCTCTATTATGGTATTCCACACAGAATTACTTCTTATCAAGGAACTCATTTCACTTCAAAATAAGCATAGAATGGGCCCATGCTTATGGAATTCACTGGTCTGCCCACCATTCTGAAGCAGCTGGCTTGACAGAATGGTTGAATAGCCTTTTAAAGATTCAGTTTCAGTACCAGATACATGGTAATACCTTGCTGGTCTGGGGCAAGGTTTTCTAGAAAGCTGTATATACCCTGAATCAGAATCTAATACATGGTGTTATTCTCCAATATCCATGATTCAATATTCAGGAATCAAAGGGTAGCAATAGGAATAACACCATTTATTATTACTTCTAATGACCACTAGCAAAATTTATGCTTCCTGTTCCCACGACTCTCAGTTCCAGAGGGAGAAATGCTTCCACCAAGAAACAACAATAATTCCACTGAAGTATATGGTAAAACTGTTATCCAGCCACTTTGAACTCCTCAAGCCTTTGAATTAACAGGCAAAGAGGGCAGTTATGGTGTTGGCCTGACAAAGGGACATTCAACTACTACTCCATAATGGAGGTAAGGAAGAGTATGCAGGAAATACAAAAGATCCTTTAGGGCATCTCTCAGTCGTACATGTCCTATGATTCAGATCAATAAAAAACTACATCAACACAATCAGACCCTTCAGGAAAGTTTTGGGCCACCTGACAAGATAAAGAACCATAAGCAGCTGAGCTACTTGCTGAAGGCAAAGGGAATACAGAATGGATAGTAGGAGAAGATGGTTATAAATACCAGCTAGGATCTTTTCTATTTCTTGGTGTCTTCTTCAATCTCTTTCATAAGTTTTCTATAGTTTTCATCATATAGGTCTTTTACATCCTTGGTTAGGTTTACTTCTAGGTATTTTATGGTTTTTCGTGCAATTGTGAATGGGATCAGTTTCTTGATTTCGCTTTCCGCTGCTTCATTTTTGGTGTATAGGAATGCAACTGATTTCTGAATTCATTGATCAGTTCTAGAAGGCTTCTGGTGGAGTCAATTGGGTTTTCCATGTAGAGTGTCATGTCATCTGCAAAAAGTGAAAGTTTGACTTCTTCTTTGCCAATTCTAATGCCTTTTATTTCCTTTTGTTGTCTGATTGCCAATGCTAGGACTTCCAGTACTATATTAAACAACAGTGGTGAGAGTGGACACCCCTGTCATGTTCCTGATCTCAGGGGGAAAGCTCTGCTTTCCCCCCTTGAGGATGATATTAGCTGTGGGCTTTCCATAAACTGCTTTTATAATGTTTAGGTAAGTTCCTTCTATTCCGACTTTCTCAAGGGTTTTTATTAGGAAAGGGTGCTGTATTTTGTCAAATGCTTTTTCTGCATCTATCGACAGGATCGTATGGTTTTTATCTTTTCTTTTGTTAATGTGATGGATCACATTGATGGATTTGTGAATACTGAACCAGCCCTGTAACCCAGGAATGAATCCCATTTGATCATGATGGATAATTCTTTTTATATGCTGTTGAATTCGATTTGCTAGTATCTTGTTGAGTATTTTTGCATCTGTATTCATGAAGGATATTGGTCTGTAGTTCTCTTTTTTGGCTG
>NC_043702.1:112174748-112221301 GCF_006229205.1 Suricata suricatta
GGGTGTTGTATGGAAACTAATTTGACAATAAACTACTAAAAAAAATAAAAATTAAAAAAAAAAGAAAAAAAAAACCCCAGCTATGATCATGTGACCAGTGATAGAAATGAGGACTGTAGGGGCACCTGGGTGGCTCAGTAGGTTAAGCATCCAACTTTAGCTCAGGTCATGATCTCATGGTTGGTGGGTTTGAGCCCTGCCTGGGGCTCTGTGTTGACAGGTATCTCAGACCCTGGAGCCTGTCTTTGAATTCTGTGTCTCCCCTTCTCTCTGACCTTCCCTTGCTCTCTCTCTCTGTCTCTCTCTCTCTCTCTCTCAAAATTAAATAAAACATTTTAAAAAAGAAAAAAAGAAATGAGGACTGTAATTCCTTTTTATTTTGTTATGCATATATTTGTGTGTGTATACATATATTAAGCAGATATCTTTGTTTTCTTTCCTCTCTTATTGCCTTATCATGTAACATAAGATATATCTGGAGAAGAGTAAACATCACTCAGTGACTTTACTTTCTTCTGGGAAAGGGATTAATGATTTTCAATTGTACACAGGATAGTAGTATCATGTTAGGTGAGATTAGGTCTTTGTCATTGTCTTTGTTTGAAGATTAAATGTGGCTTAAGGGAATATGTATAGATGTCAAGTTGACAAAGGGTGGAATTATGATGGTTAATTTTATATGCCAGCTTGACTGGGCTAAGGGATGCCCAGATAGCAGTGAAACATTATTTATGGGTGTGTCTGTGAGAGTGTTTCCAGAAAAGATTAATGTTTGAATCAACAAACTGAATAAAGAACATTTTCCTTACCAATGCGGGTAGGTATCATTCAATCCTTTAAGAGCTGGAACAAAACAAAAAGATAGAAGAAGGGCATATCTTCCCTCTTTGCTTGAGCTGGAACATGGATCTTACCCTGCCATTGGACATTTGTGCTTCTCATTCTTGGGCTTTCAGATTCACATCAGAACTTCCATCACTGAACTTCCTGTTCTTGGGCCTTTCCCCTGGTTCTCAGCTTTTCAAACTCAGACTGAGTTACATTGCCAACTTTCCTGTTTTTTCCAGTTTGCTCCTCAGTCTCCATAACTGCATAAACCAATTCCTATAATAAATATTTTGTTGTCTATCTATTGATTCTACTTCTTAGGAGAACCCTACCTAATACATGTGGGCTGGACCCTAAAGTTTTAGATAAAGAGGATAGAATCATAGTTGGATAAGGGAGAGTTTATTGATATGGGAATGTTTTCCCATGCTACAGAATTACACACCCTGTTAAAAACCCTGAGAGAATACATTTGGGATACACCATTAGGTTGGCCTCAAAACCATGGGAAGAGTGATGAGCCAGACTAAGGGAAGTAAAACCATGAGAATTTCCATGGAAAACGATGGGGGAGGGTATCCAAAAGCTCCAGAAAGTGGGCATGCTATAGTGGATACTGTATGAAAAGCCCCAAAACCCACTGTTACCTGAAGTGCCTTGGGGGATACTCTACAGGGTAGGAGATAGATCTTACGCTAATCCAGATCCACATCAACGGATATATGAGTCTACTCCGAGGCATTCCAGGACATTCCCTGAAAGCAACACAGAGAAGGGAAAGTGGTGGCAGAGTAGAAAGACAAGGCTCCCTTTGTCCTACAAATATGACTAGATAACTATCAAATTACCCTAAATACCCCAGACATTGACCTGAAGACAAAACTTCACAACTAAACTTAGAAAAGAGGCCACATCGAAGAAGGTAGGAAGTGTGGAGATGTGGTTTGGAAGAGAAATGGATTGAGGCCACAGTGGTGGGGAGGGGCCATAGTCACAGAGAAGGGCCAGAGACAAACTAACACACAAGGAAGTGCATGGAGATAATGAATCCTTCTAGTAATCACTTGGAAAGTGAGAGGGTCTGAATTTCAAAAGTTCTCGCAACCAGTGGGAGACTTAAAGCCTGGAATTTTAAAGGTCAGTGCACTTGGCTCAGGGAGAACTCAGAGGAGATTGGGGCTGCTCTTGGAGAGAAGACAGACAAATAGCCTGTAGACGTACAGTGTGGAAACAGCAATCTGAGGGCACCTCACCTGGGTGACACACAGTGAAGAGGTTAGTTGCTCATCTTAGAGCATGTCCCAGAGAGGCAGCATTCATGGAGTGACCCCTCCAGGAACAAAGGAAGTGGCAGGCAACATTTCCCTCCTGCATCCCTCAGCATAAGCACAGAGTCAACTGTGAGAACAGGTGCCGTGTCCATACTCACTACCTACCTTGCTTACACTAAGCTTTACCCACCCATGTTCCAGTGAAACTGTCCCTCCAAATCACACTTGCCTCAGTCCCAGTGCAGTGGGCCCCTCCCCCAGAAGACTGGCCCTAACTCCTGTACACACTGTGTTTCCAGACTTGGAAGTTTTATGAGGCCTTGATTCTAGTGGTGATGGCAATAAGTCCCATTTCACAAGCAGACCAGAGCACATTCAGACTGGGAACAAAACACTGCCCACGATAGGCAAAGAGAATTTCTGCAGATGGCTAACCTGAAAAATAAAGTGGCTAAGACACAGTAGCACACAATGTGGCACACATTGGAGACACTCCCAGAAGTGGTAGGCCCCAGGGATAGAAAAAGAGTAAGCAAAACCCAAATCCAGCAGAAGGAAGGAAACAATAAAGATAAGAGAAGAAATAAATGATATAGAACCCCTCCAAAAAACCCAAAAAGCCAAAACAGTAGAAGATACCAATGAAACTAGGAGCTAATTCTTTGAAAAGATCAACAAAATTGATAAATCTCTAGCCAGACTCATCAAATAAACTCATCAAATGATAAATAAATCAGACATGAATGCAAAGAAATAACAACTGAAACCACAGAATTATATAAGGCTGTAAGAGAATATTATGAAAAATTATATGCCAACAAATTGGATAATCTAGAAGAAATGAATAAATTCCTAGGAACATATAAACTACTAAAATGAAGCTGAAATAAATGTAAATTTTCAGTCTTTTTGAGACCTATTACTAGCAATGAAATTGAATCAGTGATCAAAATCTCCCAATGAACGAAAGTCAAGGACCAGATGATTCTACCAACTATTTAAAGAAGAATTAATACCTATTCTTCTCAAACTATTCCACAAAATAAAAAAGGAAGAGAAACTTCTAAATTCATTCTAAAAAGCCAGCACTACCTTGATACCAAAACCAGATAAAGACACCAAAAGAGAGAGACAGACAGAGAGACAGAGAGAACTATAGTCCAATATCTCTGATGAACACAGATGCAAAAATCCTCAACAAAATATTAGCAAGCTGAATCCAATAATACGTTAAAAAAATCTTTCACCACAATCAAGTGGGACGTATTTTTGGGTTGCAAGTATAGTTCAATATTTGCAAATTAATCAACATGATACATCACATAAGATAAGGGATAAGAGATAAGATAAGAGAAGGGAGAAGAACAATATGATCCTTTCAATAGATGTAGAAAAAAGCATTTGACAAAGTACAACAACGATTCATGATTTAAAAAAAACCTCAACAAAGTAGGTTTAGAAGAAACATACCTCAGTGTTATAAAGTCCATATATGAAAAACTCACAGCTAATGTCATCCTCAGTAGGGAAAAACTGAGAGCCTTTCTCCTAAAGTCACGAACAAGACAAGGATATCCACTCTCACCACTTTTATTCAACATAGTACTGGAAGTCCTAGCCACAACAACCAGACAACCAAAATAAATAAAGGGCATCTATTGGTAAGGAAGAAGTAAAACCTTCACTATTTGCAGATGACATGGTACTCTATACAGAAAACTTGAAGAAAAAAAAAAAAACTTGAAAGACTCCACCCAAAAACTGCTAGAACTGATCAATAAATTCAGTAAAGTTGTAGGATACAAAATCAACATACAGAAATCTGTTGCATTTCTATACACCAATAATAAAACACCAGAAAGAGAAATTAAGAAAACAATCCCATTTACAATTGCACCAAAAATAATACTTAGGAATAAATTTAACCAAAGAGGTGAAAGATCTGTACTATAGAAAACTATAGAAACATTGTTGAAAGAAACTGAAGACAACACAAAGAAATAAAAAGACATTCCATGCTCATGGATTAGAAGAATAAATATTGTTAAAATATCTATACTACCCAAAGCAATATACACATTTAATGCAATCCCTATCAAAGTACCAAGAGCATTTTTCACCGAACTAAAATAAACAATCCTAAAATTTGTATGGAGGCACAAAAGACCCCAAAAAGCCAGAGAAATCTTGAAAAAGAAAAGAAAAGCTGGTGCCATCACAATTCTGGACTTTAAGTTTTATTACAAGGCTGTAGTGATTGATCAAAATGAAATGGTACTAGAATAAAAATAGATACATAGATCAATGTAACAGACCAAGAATCCAGAAATAAACTCAAAATTTCATGGTCAGTTAATCTTTAACAAAGCAGGAAAGAATATCCCAATGGGAAAAAAGATATTGTCTTTAACAATGGTGGGAAAACTGATCAGCTGCATGCAAAAGAATGCAATTAGACCATTTTATTACACTATACAAAAAAATAAACTCAAGAAGGAATAAATATCTGAATGTGAGACCTAAAACCATAAAAATCCTAGAAGAGAGCACAGGCAGTAATTTCTCTGACATTAGCCACAACAACTTTTTCTAAATATGTCTCCTGAGGCAAGGGAAACAGAAGCAAAAATAAACTATTGAGACTATATCCAAATAAAAAGCTTGTGTATAGGTAAGGAAACATCAACAAAACTAAAAGGCAACCTACAGAAAGGGAGATGTTCACAATGATACATTCTGTAAAGGATTAGTATCCAAAATATAAAAAGAACTTATAAAACTTAACACTCAGAAAATAAATAATCCAATTTAAAAATGGGTAGAAGATATAAATAGACCTTTCTCCAAAGAAGATATCCGGATGGCCAACAGACATATGAAAAGATGCTCACCATCACTTATTATCAGGTAAATGCAAATCAATACTAAATTAGATATTGCCCCACACCTGTAAGAACAGCTAAAGTAAAAAATAAAAGAAACAGCTGGTGTTGGTGATGATGGAGAGAAAAAGGAACCCTTATGCACTTTTGGTGGGAAGGTAAAATGTTGCAGCCACTGTAAAAGCATTATGGAGGTCCCTCAAAAAGTAGAGCCACCCTACAATCACCCAGTAACTGCACTATTGGGTATTAACCCAAAAAACATAAGTACAACTAATTCAAAGAGATACCTGCACCCCTATGTTTATCGCAGCATTATTTACAGTAGCCAGGATATGGAAGCAGCCCAAGTGTGTCCACTCAGTAATGAATGGATAAAGAAGATATGGTTTGCATAAACAATAAAAGATCATTCAACCATAAAAAAAAAGAATGAAATCTTACCATTTTGCAATGACATGAATGGAATTAGAGAGTGTAAGGCTAAGTAAAATAAGTCAGTCAGAGCAAGGCAAATACCATTTGATTTTACTCACATATGGAATTTAAGGAACAAAACAAAGAAGCATGGGGCAAAATGACAGAGAGAAAGACACACCAAAAACCGGACTCTTAACTATAGAGAACAAACTGATGGTAACTAGTGGGGAGTTGAATGGTGGGAATGGGTGAACTAGGTGATTAGGATTAAGGAGTATACCTGTCATGATGAGCACTGGGTGATTAAAATAAAAAACTTTAAAAAAATTATGTCATTTACCCACCCCTTAAAAGCACCATGGAACACGATGATGGGCGGGCCTTCCTGAGACACTCAGTATCGACTATTCTCTGCAGACCGACTGTGATAGTAGGCAATGTCACAGAACTAGGCTCCCTAATAGCAAGGATGATACAGACCAGGTGGTGGATTTAACCAATACAATCAAGGTCAGTACAATTATTTTTTTAAGTTTATTTATTTATTTTTGAGAGAGAGAGAAGAGAGAGAGAGAAAGAGCGCTAGTGCACAAGTGGGAGAGGGACAGAAAAAGAGGGAGACACAGAATCCAAAGCAGATTCCAGGCTCCTGGGTGTCAGTGCAGAGCCTGATGTGGAGCTCAAATCCACAAACCATGAGATCATGACCTGAGCCAGAGATGCACACTTAAGCAACGGAGCCACCCAGCTGCCTCAAGGTGAGTACAATTATTAAATTGAACATCAATGACAGACAGGGAAAAGATTATCTTCAGAGAGCTGTGGTGGTAGTTCACAGAGCTTGACATTCTAGGAGCAAGATAAATGGGCAGCCAATGAGGGTATTGTTTGATCGATACATCAAAATAATCAAGGGATGGGTGGTTAGGAGGCAAAGACAGTCATCCTAATAAAACATCATGATGCCTTGTCCAGTTTCCATACCAGGGCCAGCTTCCAGACTGGGAGTCCACTGACTAGAGGAGAAGCTAGGTCCTGAGGAGAAACGACCTAGCATTACCACAGCAATTGTATATAACAATGGTTTGCTCGATCTTTCCCCAAAGAGACCTTCAGCCCTTTAGTCAGGAAATCATATATCAGGGAAAGGGGGGTACCCTGATATTTCCAGTATTATTAGCCATGGAGTCTGCGTGTACATTGATAACTGAGTATCTGAAACATCATGAGGCTCCTTCTATTAGATATAGGACATATGTGGGCCAGGTAATAAATGGAGACCCCAAAATGGACTGATTCACAGTGACACTGGGTCCGTGAACTCACCAAATGGTCATTTCCTCAGTCTCTATATGTGTAATTGGAATGGGCATATTTTGTCATGGACAGAACCTCATGTTTTCTTTAGTTTGTGAGTTTCTGGACCAATTAGTACTATAATAGAGAAGTCCAAACAGGGAACTCTGAAACTGACTCCGTCTCCACAGTGAAAACACTAAATGAAAACAATATTGTACCCTAGGGAGAATAGAAAAGATTAGGGTCACCCATTAAGAGCTAAAGTATCTGGGAGTTGTGGTTCTAACCACAGACCCTGTTTGATCCATCAGTCTTGGGCTCTGAAAACCCAACAGATTCTGGAGGATGTAAACTACTGCAAAGTCAACCAAGCAACAGAACCAATTTCTACTATTATTCCAGATTTGTTGCTGTTGTTGGAGAAACACAACCTGGGGTATATGGCATATGGTTTGACCTAGTCTTGATTCTTTTTCATTCTTATCAAAAGACAGTTCTAGAAGCAGTTACATTCACCTGGAATGGACAACAGTGTACATTTACACTGTTAACTCTATACCTGTTAACTCTTTTGTTCTTGGCGATAATTTAATCCAGAGGGAACATGGATTGTCTGGACATTTAAAGAACATCACATTGGTCCACTAATTTGATGACAGCAAGTTAATAGGTCCACATGAACAAGATATGACAAGTCATTGAAGACCTCGATGACACATGTGCTCCAGAGGCCACAAAAACTCAAGAGCTCATCATATCTGTGGACATGTTAGTAAAGGACAAGTTATTGCATTGCACACCTCTCTTCACTAGGAAGGAAGCACATCGCCACTGGGGCCTCTTTGGGTTCTGGAAGCCACATTTACCACTTGGAAATGCTACCTTGACACATTTACTAAGTAACGTGTAGCACTGGCAACTTTGAGTAGGGGCCACATCTGGAAAGAGCTCTGTGTCTGGTCTGTTGTGATACAAGCAGCCTTGTTTCTTGGACTATAGGACTAGCAGACCCTCTGCTATCAGAAGTATTTGTGGTGGGAAAAGATGCCATGTGGAGTTTATGGCAAGCCCAATAGGACAGTCACAATGTAGACCCCTAAGGTTCTGGAACAAGGCCACACCATCTGCAGCAGATAATGATATACCATTGAAAAAAAGAGCTCCTGGCATGCTGATGGGCCCTGGTTGAGATGGAATGCTGACCGTGGGACATTGAGTGACCATGTGGCCAGAACTGCCCATGATAATCTGGGTTCTGTTCAACCCACCAAGCCATACGGTCAGGCTGTCCTAGGAGTGATCCATCATAAGATACAAATGCTCTGTCCAGGATGAACAGGAAAAGTGGGCACAAGGAAACTCCATGAGCTGGTGGCCCGTCCACTCCTATCCCACAAGCTCTTCTTCCTCAGCTCTCATCTGTTGTGATCGCTTATATCCTTGCAAGTTCCCTTATTGGTCAATTAAGGAAGAAAAAGTTCAAGCTTAGCTTATGGAAGAGTTATATTAGCTTGTGGGTGTAAGTCAAGAATAAACAGTGCCCCTTCTAGGAGCAGCCTTGAAAGAGGTAAGGGGAAATCCTCTTCCAGTGAGGATCTCTGGACTATGTGCCTGATCACCTACTTTTGAGGAAAAAGAAGTGGCCCATGCAGAAACTCATGAGCAAAGGCAAAGGGGCCAGGAAGCAGCAAACTGGAAATATCAGGATCAAGGACTCGGCAGAAGAGGCCCATGGCTATAACTAAGGGAGTAGGCACAATGAGTGAAAACCTTTGTGTCACCTTTTAAATGCCCACCAAAGAGCAGCTACAACGGGGGAGGCACCTACCCACCCAAATACAAGATGCTTCACCAGTGGATGTCAACCAGCCTTTATCATTGGCCGCCCAGGGTTGGTATCACTAGCACATCAACATCAGCGATGGAGGCTGTGTATGAGCTCCCGGGCGCATGCTCTGCTCATGAAAGCTGGAGGAAGGAGTCGCCACCCTGGCATGAGTAATGGATCATCAGGAGAGTAGGGAGGGCTGCCTTCACACAGCAGGGCCAGGGAGAATTTGCTGGCCACCAGGCGATCTCTGTTGCTGTCTATTGGCGCTCCGGGGGCCAAGTCTGATGACACACACGCCCAGTAGGTAAAGGCTGAGAAGCGCAGGGTGGCCAGGAAATGAGGGATGAGGCCCAGGTCACCCCACCAGGTAAGCGTGTGAACACGGAACGGGTGAAGGAAGCGGGTGGAGGGGAGAAGCAGTTGGGGTCGAGACCACCAGCAGCCCCCGGGAGGCCCTTCATGCCACTACCCTTCCTCTTGCGGTTTCTCCAGGAAAAGAGACGGAGGAGAATCCTGGCCTGGTTGCTCATACACAGTAAAGGGTCCCGGCTGCGCAGGACGGGTGGGACTGCAGGTGATGTGCCAGTGGGCCTGGCCAGGAGCCGCAGGGATGGGGCGCCCGCTTCCCCGGCCCCCCGGAGCGCCGGCTGCACCCCAGTAACCACGGTGAGCCTAAACTGGAGCGCTCACCTGAATGACGACAAATGAGATTTGCAGTTTGTCATTTTACAAAATTCCTCCAGCGCAGGCCCGGACATGTGCATCGGGCCAGACCCCAGCCCCGTGCGCACAGGAGTCGTTCACTGACAGAGCGCATGGCTCAGCGCGTTAGTGGCCACAACAGGCAGAAGGCAAACCCACAAAACAAAAACAAAAACAAAAACCAAACACGACGAGATGCTGCTGCCTTTCCAGACAATCATGTAAACCTCCGTGACGAGCTCCTCTCTGCTCGGACAAGTCCCAAATGTTGATCTTTAAACACGCATCCCAGAGAAGTGACTAGGACCCTCCCTGAAATATAAAGGAAAAGTTTAGATTCCATTTCATTCAAACCTATGTCCGATTCAAACGTCAGTGATTTTGTCAGAAATTAAATATGGGGAGACCAGAGAAGGATATTATTGGGTTTACATGGTGGGGTCCATGCCAATAGGTACTTAAAATTCACTACTACATAAACTAGACTCTGATTCAAAACTCCGCTTTTGTTGGGTGATGCATATTCCAAACTTTTACTTTTGTTTTTGCTGACTTTTTTGTCCCCCCCCCCGCTTTTTTTTTTTTTTTCCAGCAGGAAGGCACAATCATTCTACAATACTGCCAAATATAACAAACATCTACAGATGGGTTGGTCTGCAGCTGGAGGCTTTAACTTTGTAGTATTTATTTGAAATACCCAAGCCAGCAAAGCAAGGCTAAGGCACTGTGGGCACGATTCACAATGTTTTGGCTCTGGAGCAAATAGCAGTTGAACTTAGTTTTTCCAGCTAAAATGGAATTTATGCAGATGCGCTTTGCACTAAATTCATTAAACAATTACATCCTGGTGCAGTTTTCACATTTTTGTAAAGGATCTGCGTAAGCACTAATTAGATCTAAAACAATGTTACTGAGCAAATTACAGTCCCGATTGTTCGCCTCGTCTCTGCGTTCCGCATCTGCTTCGCAATGATGATGATAATTTAGGTGCAAGCCGTACAAATGCGGGTTTTTGTTACATTTACTAGAAATATTTATTTAAAACATACTATAGATTAATTGATAATGCAACCGGCTTTAAAAAGCCTCCAAATGTTTTCTCGTGGACAGTGAGCAGTAAAAATCGAATGTGGAAATACAGTGGCTGAAACTTCTCACGAATGCGAACTGGCATTTCCTGCTGGAGGTTTGCTATTGAAAGGCAACTTTGCATTTCATTTGGCTGCAAGTGCAAGCTGGGTTAGCTGAGTTTCAGCGGTGCCTTTCAGAGCTCGGCATTGGACCTAGAGGCATAAAGACTGCCCTCAACAGCTCCCAGCCGCCGCTACCCGCACCACCCCTTCTCCAGGCACTGGTTTCAAAGGATAACTTAGTATGGGAATAGTGTTCCGTTCTCAAGTATTTCAGACCTCTGAGTACGTCTTCTGTCTTCCATGTTTATCTGCTTTCTATTTCACATATCATGAAATGTAAGAAGATGTTCACATTTAAACATCAGCTCAGTTCCGCAGAAGGGAGGACATTCAGGGAGGGTTTCTATGGCAACTTTGAATGTACCAACTTAATTCAGGCCATTCCGCAGCCATTATTGCTCTCGTCCTAGACATTCTTTAACTCGCCTGACCAGCCATGCAGTTGGGAATCCTGAGTGTCACCCAGTATAACAGCTACTACAGCGACCTGGCATTATTTTTATTCCTGGGAGGGGGCCAGCTTGGCGGATCAGTTTGGCTACTGGTCTCCCTAGAACTACTCCTATTATTTGACTTTACGAATGGTTACTTTTACCGTTGGGTAGAGCCAGCTATAAAAGAGCAAACGGGGTGTCAGCACCAACAAAGATTCAGAGGCAAATGACACTCCAGATTTTGATCAGTGCAAAGTCCAAGTTGGAAAATATCTGCTCTCCAAGCAGGAAGACTAATTATTAATGTGAAACACAGCAAGTTTTAATGGTGCTTTCAGAATTTCACATCCAGTTTCCTCCACTTTGCTGGATTGCCTCCCTAACCTTTATACAGGACTTTCTATTTCATTCTGCAGTTCCTGCCAGGCAAGAAGGATCATAACTAGAAGGATGTTAATTCCTTCTACAGACCTAATTGGTAAGCCTGAAATTGCTGTGCTGGTTGAATATGAAATTATATCCTCCTTGAAGGAAAACATAATTTAGCACTGGAGCTTTGAGTCATTGAAAGGTAAATTATCATTATGTTTATGTACAAAGGCAAAGTAAAACTTGTATCAAAAATGTTATTTTGGTGCTTGCTTTGGCAGCACATATACTAAAATTGGACCGATATAGAGAAGATTAGCATGACCCTTGCACAAGGATGAGACACAAATTCGTGGAGCATTATATAAAAAAAAGTTATTTTGGGGGCACCTGGATGGCTCAGTCGGTTGAGTTGGCTCAGGTCATGAGTTCCTAAGTGCGGGCTCCATGACAGTTCAGAGCCTAGAACCTGCTTATGATTCTGTGTCTCCCTCTCTCTCTGTTCCTCCCCCATGTATGCAGTCAATCTCTCTCTCTCTCTCTCTCAAAAATAAATAAAAATATTAAAAAATTTTTTAATGTTATTTGATTAGAAAAAATAATCAGTATTTTCTAACTTGAACTCCAAATTCTTATTGTTTCACCTTTGGGGAGATCTTTGGTTCTATATTTAACTTCTATTTTGTGTATTATTGTAAGGGGGAAATGATGAGAATTTAATTTTTACCAAATTAGGAATAATGTGAAAGTTTTTTTCTCAAACTTCAAAAAGTTACCTTTGGACTGATAGCAAGTGGGAAAAGCTCTAGCCAAAACACTGAAATTTTAGAAAGTTATGAAAAATTGGTAAAAGGTTATTATGACAACTTTATTATTACAGTGTTAATTGCTCCTGTCTCTGATAAAATATATGCTAGTCTACGCAACTGCTAAAGAGATACTCAAATGAAACAACAGAGCTCTTGGTAAAACTGATTTAATTCAAATGTTTTGCTTTTGGCCACAGGGGTTTCCATTTATGGTTGGTTGGCATGGATGAGACCATTTACTGCTTCTGAGTGTCCCTGTACATCACTGGGTAGTGGCCATCGTCGGCCTTAGGGGGCCTGAGATTGTTCTTGGTTCCATTTTATCCTGCTCCGTCTTTCCTGGCCTTCTTCCTGCTTCTACTCAATGAGAAGTTCCAGGTTTTTTCTTTGGGCCAAGCACCACATTAGGCATTATACATCCAGAGCTGAATGAGCCTGAGGCTCTGCCTTCATGGAATTCACAGTGCGGTGGGGAGTAGCCATGCATCTTTATCCAACATGGCACATGCTTGTCATTCCTGATTATGTATATTGAGGAAGCCCCAAAGGTTGAGTGTCATGTAGCTATACTTATCATGAAGTAACCTTAACTATCTGTGGGACTGAACTGTCTAATATAATATTAGATAGTACTCATCTGATATAATATTGTATATGTAAGTTGACCCACTGATGTCCATCCAGGAAAACTACAAATTGCTATTACTGAGGATGCTGTAAGGTTCCACCAGTCCCCGCAATGTCTCTCTGTACAGTCTTGTCTTTCTGTATGGTTGGCAGTTTCTATTTCCAGCATTCAAATGTCCTCTTAAATGAATCTTCTTTAAGGAGCTTATCTCTTTAAAAATTTCACTTTATATTACCCAGATTAACTTTAAATCACCAGCACTTTGGAGTACCTGTGGTAGAATGTTGCTAGTCTAGGGGCCCCTGGGTGGTTCAGTTGGTTGGGTGTCTGACTCTTGATTTCAACTCAGGTCATGATCTCACAGTTCATGGGATTGAGTACCACATTGGTCTGTGCAGTGACAGGACAGAGCCGGCCTAGGGTTCTCTCTCCCCTTCTCTTTGCCTATCCCTTACCCATTCGTGCGTGCGTGCGTGCGTGCGTGTGTGTGTGTGTGTATGTGTGTGTCAAATAAATAAATAAATACTAAAAAAATGCTAGTCTAGATGATGTTTCTGCACTGGACAAGGGGGTAATTCTCTGCTTGTAGTAGTGCCCTCTGTGTGTCCCAGATAGGACAGTGAGAGCTCCTTGTTCTGTATGTTGACAAGGGACTTTTATATTTGCACTTCTGTATCAGAAAAGCAGTAGACAAAGGAGCATAGGCTAACCTTTAAGCTATGAACTGTTAAAGGAGTTTTTTTAATCTGAAAGAAATTAATTTATTTAATCAAACCTCTTTTATCCATTGATTTGCAACAGAAAAGAGGAAATAGTGTGGTGGAGAGGGATCTAGGAGCCCATGGGTCTTTGAGACAATGCTGGAGGGCTGGTGTCCTCACAAAGGACTGAGGAGGACTTTGTGTGTCTGAGAGATATGCATAACATCACCTGGAATTTGCTCTGCTCATTCACTACGATTCTTCCTTTAAAATACTCTGGGAAACACAATGGAAGGAAGCTAGTCAGTTCTTTCTCTACAGAATAGATTCTGGCTGTTTTGACAGTGTTTTTAAGTACCTACTGTGTGCCACCATATACTAGGCTCCGAGAATATAACTAGGCACTAGAGATATGGTCCCTCCCTGTTTTCAAACTCTGCTTAGTGGGGGCAAGAACATTAATCTTCCTTATACCCTCAAAGCATAACACAGTATCTGGCACTTAGTGCTTTCTACTTATTGGTGGAGACAGACATCTAACCAGATAATTTCAATGTAAAACAGTAGGTGAGGGGACACCTGGGTGGCTCATTTGGTTAAGTCACTGACTCTTGATTTCAGCTCAGGTCATGATCTCATGGTTGTGTGATCGAGCCCTGAGTTGGGCTCCACATTGGCATGGAGCCTGCTTAAGATTCTCTCTTTCTCCCTCTTGGTCTCTCTTTTTGCCCCTCTCCCACTTGTGTGTGTACATGCTCTCTCTTTCTCGAAACAAAACAAAACAAAAAAACACCACTACCACCCCAAAATAAACAAGTAGGTGAAAAAGCAGTGGAAATCCTCCAAAGAGTCTCCTAACCCACTGTCTTTGAGCCCTAACGGATCAGCACATGTTAACTGGGCAAGAAGACTGTAGAAGGCTTAACAGACAGAACAAATGGCGTGAGCAAGTTGTGGAAATCTAAAATGGCACAGCTTCTGGAATAACTGCAAGCTGCATGGTGATAACTAAACCAAGAGTCCCAGATGGACCACTGAGAAAGAAAACTTGAGTGGCAAATATTGACCAGACTTGTGCCCTATGGGACATATGTAAAATCTTGGATTTTACTCTATAGGCAATGAGAAGTCATTTCAGGGGTTTTAAGTATAAACCAATCTTTTGTATGATATTATCTCTCCCTCTGGTAATAATAATAGCTAATATGTATTGAATGCCTACTATGTGCTAGATGCATGTCTAAGTGCTTCACATGCCTTTTCCTCTTTTAATTTTATAGAAGAGAAAACCTCTATACAGAGAGATTAAGTAACTTGCCCAAGGTCACAGTTGTAAGTATAGAGTTTGAACTTGAATCAGGTCCTTATCACTGTAGAGACAGGGAGAGACTGCAGGATTTCGCAGAGAAGTGTTTTAACACCATGGTTTTTTGTTTGAAATGGTTTTCCATAAAATTAACACTAGATTTCAGAATCATGATTCTCTAGAATATACAACTCTTCTTTTTCTCTCCCTTGTTCATATTTCTGCCTCTCTTAAAGAGTACAGGGAAAGCATTAATTGTGAATTCCTTTTTCTTCCAGCATATACGTAAGAATTATAGACACAGGCATTAGTTGAATCGCCTAATATACTGAGTTTGCTCTTTTTGTGAATCATTTGAGAATGGAAATACCGTTTCCTCCTTTCTTATGTCTCCCTAACCCAGTGGCTGCTTTCCTGGAGACTCTAGGGTAGCACTCTCCAATGGAGCTTTGTGTGATGATAGAAATATTCTATTATCTGTGCCATCCAGTACCATATATGTAGCTAAGGAGCACTTGAAATGTGGCCAGTGTGCCTGAGGAACTAAAATTTAAAATTTATTTTAACTATTTTAAATTCAAATTTTATTTAATTTTAATTATTTTAAATGTAAATATCTACAAATGGCAAGGGACTACCGTTTTGGACAATATAGGTATAAGGCATATCCATTACAGAAAGCTGTATTGGATAGTGTTACTCTGAAGCATCTTCTTTGCTAACCAACAACTGGCACCTTTAATCCTAATACTACTGAAATGAAAGGCTCCTCCATAATGACCAATTAACTTCTATCTTAGAGGTCTTGATGATAGTTTTCAGATATTTTTCACCTTTCCAATTAGATTTTGGATCTCATACATGGTCTACTCAGGTACTAAATTATTCTCTGAAAGCAAATCTCATGAGATCAGTGATTCTTCCACAAAATGTAGATGTATTAAAGTTCTCAGCCTAAAGAATCCACTCAAAAGTCCGTTAGGACTAGTGAATGAGTTCAGCAAGGTTGCAGGATACAAGTTCAATGCACAAAAAGCAATTGCATACATAACTCTTGCAATAAACCAAAAAGTCCAAAAATGCAATTAAGAAAAATATTCAATTTATAATAGTGTTAAAAAGAATAAAATCCTCAAAGATAAGCTTAACAGAAGAAGTCCAGAACTTATACTTTGAAAGTTACAAAACATTGAAAGAAATTAAAGATGTAAATAAATAGGAAAACATCTCATGCCCATGGATTGGAAGGCTTAATGTTGTTAATATGACAATACTTCTCCCGCGAATCTTCAGATTCAAAGCCATCCCTCTCTAAATCTCAGCTGAACTCTTTGTAAAAATTAATAAACTGATTTTCAAATTTATATAGAATTGTAAGATACCAACCAAAGTCATAACAACCTGAAAAAGAAGAACAAAGTAAAAAGACTCACACTTCCTCATTTCAAAGCTAACTACAAAGTAGTGGTAATCAGGACGATGTGGTACTGGTGCAGAGATAGACATATAGATCAACAGTATAGAATCAAGAATCTAGAAGTAGTTCATGTGTCTATAGCCAGATGTT
Organism: Suricata suricatta; assembly: GCF_006229205.1. Lineage (NCBI taxonomy): Eukaryota > Metazoa > Chordata > Mammalia > Carnivora > Herpestidae > Suricata > Suricata suricatta. The sequence continues at coordinate 112,190,989 of NC_043702.1, forward strand.
CTTAAACAAGTGGGTCAAAATCATTTAATGGGGAAAGGGCAATCTTTTCAACAAATGGTGTTGGCACAAGTAGATAGCAATGTGCAAAAGAATGGAGTTGGACTTATTTTACACCATAGACAAAAATTAAATCAAACTGAATAGAAGACCTATATGTAAGAACTAACCTATAAAACTCTTAAAGTAAACTTTTCTACCTTAGATTTGGCAAAGAATTCTTATTTATGACTCTCAAAGCACCAGCAACAAAAGAAAACAAGCAAGTTGGACTTCATCAAAATTAAAAACATTTATGCTTCAAATACATCAAGAAATGAAAAGAGCTCAAAGAATGGAAGGTGCAAGAAAATTATATGTCTGATAAGGGATTTGTATGTAGAATATATAAGTAACTCCTAACCCAATAACAAAAAGACAAATAAGTCAATTTAAAAATGGGCAAAGTATCTAATAGACATTTCTCTAAGGAAGATATACAAATTGTTAATAAGCACAATAAAAGATGCTCAACATCATTATTCATCAAATAAATGTAAATCTCACCATGAAATACCACTCCAGACCCCCTAGGCTGGCGAAATTTAAAAAATCAGATAACAACGAGTGTTGGTAAGAATGTGGAAGAAACAAGAACCCTCATATGTTGCTACTGGGAATATAAAATATTCCCAGAGTAGTGAATGGTTGCTTACAGCTGGGTGGGAAGGGTGGGAGTATAAGAGGTGATAGCTAAAGAATATAAAGGAAATTTTTACCAAAACTAAAGAAGTTCATGACCACTAAACCAGCCCTGCAAAAAAAATTTAAGGGGGACTCTTTGAGTGGAGAAAAGACGAAACAAAACAAACAAGATCAAAGCAACAAAGATTAAAAAGGACCAGAGAACATCACCAGAAATACACACTCTCCAGGCGACACATTGGCACTAGTTTCATATCTTTCAGTAGTTACTCTAAATGTAAATGGACTTAATGCTCCAATAAAGACATAGGATATCAGAATGAATAAGAAAGCAGACCCATTTATATGCTGCTTACAAGAGACTCATTTTAGACCTAAAGACACCTGAAGTTTGAAAGTAAGGGGATGGAGATCCATCTATCATGCTAATGGTCATCAAAAGAAAGCTGGAGTAGCCATACTTATATCAAACAAACTAGATTTTAAAATAAAGGCTGTAACAAGAGATGAAGAAGGGCATTATATCATAATTAAGGGGTCTATCCACTGGGATCTAACAGTTGTAATATGACCCTAACTTGAAAGAACTCAAATATATAAATCAATTAATAACAAACATAAAGAAACTCATTGATAATAGTACGTAATAGTAGGGAACTTCAGCAGCCCACTTACAGGAATGGGCAGATCATCTAGGAGAAAATCAACAAGGTAACAATGACTTTGTATGACACACTGGACTAGATGGCTGTAACAGATATATTCAGAACATTTCATCCTAAAGCAACAGAATACACATTCTTCTTGAGTGATATGGAACATTCTCCAGAAGAGATCATATACTGGGTCACAAATCAACCCTAAACAAGTACAAAAAGATCAAAATCATACCATGCATATTATCAGACCACAATGCTGTGAAACTCAAAATCAATCATAAGAAAAAATTTGGAAAGATTATGGATTCTTGAGGATTAAAGAACATCCTACTAAAGAATGAATGAGTTAACTAAGAAATTAAAGAAGAAATTACAAGTACATGGAAGCCAATGAAAAGTGAAAACATGACAGTCCAAAACCTCTGGGATGCAGCAAAGGTGGTCAGAAGAGGGAAGTATATTGCAATTCAGGCCTTCCTAAAGAAGGAAGAAAGGTCTCAGATACACACCTAAATGAGCTGGAAAAAGAATAGCAAATAAAGCCTAAAAGCAGCAGAAGAAGGAAAATAATAAATATTAGAGCAGAAATCAATGATATTGAAAAAAATTCCAGTAGAACATATCAACAAAACCAGGAGCTGGTTCTTTGAAAGAATTAACAAAATTGATAACCCTCTAGCCAGACTGATCAAAAGGAAAAGGAAAGTACTAAAATAAATAAAATTATGAATGAAAGAGGAGAGGTCACAACCAACACTGCAGCAATACAAACAATAATAAGAGAATATTATGAGCAATTATATGCCAACAAATTGGGCAATCAGAAGAAATAGACTACCAAAATAGAAACAAGAAGAAACAGAAAAATTGAACAGAACTATAACCAGCAAAGAAATTGAATCAGTAATCAAAAATCTTCCAAAAAACAAGAGTCCAGATCTGGATGGCTTTCCAGGGAAATTCTATCAAACATTTAAAGAAATATTAACACCTATTCTTTTGAAGCATTCCAAAAAATAGAAATAGAAGGAAAACTTCCAAACTCATTCTATGAGTCCAGCATTACCTTGATTCCAAAAACAGACCTACAGACCAATTTCCTTGATGAACATGGGTGCAAAAATGTTCAACAAGATACTAGCAAACGGGATCCAACAATACATTAAAATAATTATTCACCACAATCAAGTGGGATTTATTCCTGGGATGCAGGGCTGGTTCAATATTCACAAATCAATCAATGTGATACATCACATTAATAAAAGAAAGGATAAGAACCACATGATCCTCTCAATAGACACAGAGAAAGCATTTGACAAAATACAGAATCTTTTCTTTATTTAAAAAAACCTCAAGAAAATAGGGATAGAAAGATCATAACTCAAGGCTATAAAGGCCATATATGAAAGACCCACAGCTAACATCATCCTCAATGGAGAAAAACAGAGTTTTCCCCTAAGGCCAGGAACACGACAGAGATGTCCGCTCTCACCACTGTTATTCAAAATAGTGTCAGAAGTCCTATCCTCAGCAAACAGACAATAAAAAGAAATAAAAGTCATCTAGATCATCAAGTAGGGAGTCAAACTTTCACTCTTCGGAGATGACATGATATACTATGGAGAAAACCCAAAAGGTTCCACCCAAAAACTGCTAGAACTGATCCATGAATTCAGGAAAATTGCAGGATATAAAATCAATGTACAGAAATTGGTTGCATTTCTATGCACCAATAATGAAGCAGCAGAAAAAGAAATCATGGAATCTCATTTACAATTGCACCAAACACCGTAAAATACGTAGGATAAACCTAACCAAAGAGGTGAAAGACTTATACACAAAAAAACATAGAAAGCATGTGAAAGAAATTGAAGAAAACACAAAGAAGTGGAAAAACATTCCATGCTCATGGATTGGAAGAACAAATATTGTTAAAATGTCAATACCACCCAAAGCAACCTACATATTCAATGCAATCCCTATCAAAACGACACCAGTATTCTTCACAGAACTAAAACAAACAATTCTAAAATTTGTATGGGACACTAAAAGACCCTGAATAGCCAAAATGATGTTAAGAAAAAAGACCAGAGGCTCCTGGGTGGCTCAGTTGGTTAAGCTTCTGACTTCAGCTCAGATCATGATCTCACAGTTCATGGGTTCAAGTCCTGCATTGGGATCTGGGCTGACAGCTCCCAACCTGGAGCCTGCTTTGGATTCTGTGTCTCCCTCTCTCTCTGCCCCTCCCCTGCTCGCTCACTCTCTCTCTCTCTCTCTCAAAAATTATCATTAAAAAATATAATTAAAAAAAAAGAAAACCAAAGCTGGAGTCATCATAATTCTGGACTTCAAGCTGTATTACAAAACTATAATCATCAAGACAGTACGGTACTGGCACAAAACAGACACATAGGTCAATGGAACAGAATAGAGAATGCAGAAATGGACTCACAAATGTATGGCCCATTAATCTTTGACAAAGCAGGAAAGAATATCCAATGGGAAAAAGACACTCTTTTCAGCAAAATGTTGGGAAAATGGGATAGTGACATGCAGAAGAATGAACCTCAACCACTTTCTTATACCATACACAAAAATAAACTCAAAATGGATGAAGGACCTAAACATAAGACAGAATGCCATCAAAATCCTAGAGAAGAAAACAGGCAACAACCTCTTTGACTTCGGCTACAGCAACTTCTTACTTGACATGTCTCTGGAGGCAAGGTAAACAAAAGCAAAAATGAGCTATGGGGACCTCATCCAAAAAAAAAAAAAAAGAGTTATGGGAACCACAGTGAAGGAAATAATTGGTAAAACTAAAAGGCAACCAACAGAATGGGAGAAGATATTTGCAAATGACATATCAGAAAGGATTAGTATCCAAAATCTATAAAGAACTTATCAAACTCAACATGCAAAAAACAAATAATCCAGCGAAAAAATGGGCAAGAGACATGAATAGACACTTTTCTAAAGAAGACGCCAAATGGCTAACAGACACATGAAAAAAATGCTCAACACCATTCATCATCAGAGAAATAAAAATCAAAACCACAAAAAGTTATCACTTCACACCTGTCAGAATGGCTAAAATTAACAACTCAGGAAACAACAGATGTTGGTAAGGATGTAAAGAAAGGGGAATCCTCTTGCATTGTTGGTGGGAATGCAAGCTGGTGCAGCCATTCTGAAAAACAGTGTGGAGATTCCTCAAGAAATTAAAAATAGAACTATCCTATGTCCTAGCAATAGCACTGCTAGGTATTTATCTAAAGGTTACAAAAATGCTGATTTGAAGGGGCACATGCACCCCAATGTTTATAACAGCACTATTGACAATAGCCAAAGTATGGAAAGAGCACAAATGTCCATCCACTGATGAATGGATAAAGAAGATGTGGTACACACACACACACACACACACACACACACACACACACACTCACACACTGGAATATTACTTGGTGATCAAAAAGAATGAAATCTTGCCATTTGCAACATTGTGGATGGAACTAGAATGTATTATGCTAAGCAAAATAAGTCAGTCATAGAAAGAAATATCATATGATTTCACTCGTATGTGGAATTGAGGAAGGGAAGCAAAAATATGATAAAGACAGAGAAGGGGACAAACCATAGATTCTTAAATACAGAGAACAAACTGAGGGTGATGAGTGGGGAGATGGGCTAACTGGGCAATGGGCATAAGGAGGGCACTTACTGGGATGAGCACTGGGTGCTGTGTGTAAGTGATGAATCACTAAATTCTATTCTTGAAATCATTATTACACTGTATGTTAACTAACTTGGATTTAAATTAAAAAATGATCAAATTAATTAAAAAAAAAGAGTAGGAAGGGTTTCTTCCCCTTAAATTCAGATATAAATGACATAAAATATCCTGGTAGTTTCAGGTGGATTACACAGTGATTCAACATTCTTATATGTTGTGAAATGATTCCCACAATAAACTCTAGTTCATATGTCACCATACAGAGTTATTATAATGTTACTGGCTAAATATTCCCCATGCTATACATCACATCCTCATTAGTTATTTATTTTATAGATGTAAGTCTGTACTTCTTAGTTCCCTACACCTGTTTCACTCACCCCACCCCACCCCCACCCCTTCCCTGCTGCAGTCACCAACAGCCAGGTTCCTGTATCTATGACTCCGTTTCTATTTTGTTTTGTTTTGTTTTTTCAGATTCCACATGTAAGTGAAATCATATGTTATTTCTCTGTTTTGACTTATTTCACTTTGCATAATACCCTCTAGGTCCATCCATGTTGTTGCAAATGGCAAGACTTCATTCTTTTTTTATGGTTGATTATTTATAAATAAAATACATAAACATAAATATATGTAGACATATATCTACCACATATTCTTTATCCATACATCTATTGATGGACACTTAGGTTCCTTCCATATCTTGGCTCTTGTAAATAATTCTGCAATAACATAAGGGCACATATATCTCCTCAAATTGGTGTTTCCTCAGATAAATACCCAGAAGGGGGGTCTGCTGGATCATCTGATAGTTCCCCTTTAAATTTTTGAGGAACCTCTGCACTGTTTTCCACAGCGGCTGCAGCAAATTACATCCCCACCAACAGTGCACAAGTACTCCCTTTTCTCCATATCTTTCCCAACACTTGTTATCTTTGTCTTCTTGGTAACAGCTGATCTGATAGTTGGGAGTTTGTACCTCATTGTGGTTCTGATTTGCATTTACCTGATAATAAGTGATACTGGCATATTTTCATGTCCCTGTTGGCCATCTGTATGTCTTCTTCGGAAAAAAATGTCTATTCAAGTGCTGTGCCCATTTTTTAATCAGGTTGTTTAGTTCTTGGTTGTTGTTGTTTTTTGATACTAAGTCGTATACATTTTATATATATTTTGGATATTAACCACTCATCAGATATATGATTTGCCTTCTCCCATTCTGTAGGTTGCCATTTTGTTTTATTGATGGTTTATTCCACTGTGCAAAAGTTTTTTAGTTTGATGTAATTCCATTTGTTTATTTTAGTTTTTGTTGCCCTTGCCAGAGGAGACTGGTTAAAAAAAAATATTGCTAAGACTGATGTCAAAAAGCTTACTACTTACGTTTTCTTCTAGAAGTTTTATAGATTCAGTTCTTACATTCAAGTCTTAATCATTTTGAATTTATTTTAATTCATTCTTTTGCATCCAAGTGTCTAGTTTTCCTAGCACCATTTATCAAAGAGACTGTCTTTTACCCATTGTTCATTCTTGTATCTTTTAATTGACCATGTATGTATAGGTATTTTGGGGGCCTCTCTTCATTCTATTTCTTTTATTGTCTATATGTCTGTATTTGTGCAAATACCATGTTGTTTTGATTACTATAGCTTTGTAGTATAGTTTTTTTTTCTCCATAATATTTTATTGTCAAATTGTATTCCATACAACACCCAGTGCTCTTCCCCTTAAGTGCCCTCCACCATCACCACTACCTCTTTTCCCCCCTCCCTCTTCCCCCTCAACCCTCAGTTCATTCTCAGCATTCAATAGTCTCTCAAGTTTTGCGTCCCTCTCTCTCCCCAACTCTCTCTCCCTCCTCCGTTCCCCCTGGTTCTCCATTAGGTCTCTCTTGTTTTCCTGCTAGACCTATGAGTGCAAACATATGGTTTCTGTCCTTCTCTGCCTGGCTTACTTCACTCAGCATGACACCCTCAAGGTCCATCCACTTTCCTACGAAGGGCCATATGTCATTCCCTCTCTGTAGTATAGTTTTAAATAAAGGAGCATGATATCTCCAACTCTGTTCTTCCTTCTCTAGATAGCTTTGAGTATTTGGAATCTTCTGTGGTTCTATACAATTTATAGGAGTCTTTATTCTAGTTCTGTGAAAAATTCTGTTGGTATTTTGATGAGGATTGCAGTGATTCTGTAGATTGCTTTGGGTAGTATGGACATTTTAACAATATTAATTGTTCTAATCCATGAGCACATTATAGTTTTCCATTTAATTGTGTCATCTTTCATTTCTTTTGCCAATATCTTATAATTTTCAAAACACAAGTATTTTACTTCTTTAGATAAATTCATCCTAAGTATTGTATTTCTTCCTTTAGATGCAATTGTAGATGGGATTATTTTCTTAATTTTCTTTTTCTAATTGCCTCTTATTTGTGTATAGAAAGGTAATCAATTTCTGTATGTTACTTTTGTATCCTGCAACTTTGCTGAATTGATTTTTAATTCTAACAGTTTTTTGGTGAAGTCCTTAGAATTTTCTATACAGGGATACCTTAAAGATATTGTAGCCTTGATTCATGACCATTGTGACAAAACAAATATCACAGTAAAGCATGTAAACTTCTTGATTTCACTATATATAAAAGTTATGTTTACCCTACACTATAGTCTCTTACATGTGCCATAGCAGTATGTCTGAAAAAGCAATTTTCATACCTGAATTTTAAAAATGCTTTATTGCTAAAAATGAGTTGACCATCATCTGAGCTTTCAGTAAGTGATAGTCACTGATCACAGATCATCATAAGAAATATAAGAATAATGAGAAAGTTACCTTTCTCATCAAGTAAGCAAATGCTCTTTGAAAAATGGCACTGATAGACTTGCTTGATGCATTGTTACCACAAATCTTCAGTTTGTAAAAAACACAATTATCTGCAAAGTGCAATAAAATGAAATGCATTAAAATGAAGTATGCCCATATATAGTACTGTGTCAGCCACAAACAGTGACGATTTTACCACTTCCTTTCCAATTTGAATACCTTTTATTTCTTTTTCTTGCCTAATTGCTGTGGCTAGGACTTCCCATACTAGGTCACATACTAGCATACAAGCGACAAGAGTGTGCATCCATATCTTTCTCCTGATCTTAGAGGAAATGCTTTAAACTTTCCATGGTTGAGTATGATGTTAGGTGTGTATTTGTCATGTATGGCCTCTATTATGTTCAGGTGTCTTCCTTCTGTACCCACTTTGCTGACAGCTTTTTTTCATAAAAGGAAGTTGCCTTTTATTAAATGCTTTTTCTACATCTATTGAGATGATCATAGAATTTTTAATCCCTTGTTTTGTTAATGTGCTTTATAACATTGATTGATTTGTGGATGTTGAATCATTCTTGCATCCCTGGAATAAATCCCACTTGGTCATAGTGTGTGATCCTTTTATTTATTTTTTATTTATTTAAAAATTTTTAAATTTTTTTAATGTTTATTTATTTTTGAGAGAGTTAGAGACAGAGCATGAGCAGAAAAGGGGCAGAGAGAGAGGGAGACACAGAATATGAAGCAGGCTCCAGGCTGAGCTGTCAGCACAGAGCCTGACGCAGGGCTTAAACTCACTATCTGTGAGATCATGACCTGAGCCAAAGTCAGACACTCAAACAACAGAGCCACCCAGGCGCTCTAGTGTGTGATCCTTTAAATGCGTTGCTAATATTATGTTGAAAAATTTTGCATCTTTGTTTATCAGAAATATTGGCTTATAATTTTCTTTTTGGGGGTGACTTTGTCTGGTTTTCATATCATGGTAATGTTGGCCTCATAAAAATGAGTTTGGAATCTTTCCTTCCTCTTTCTCATTTTGGAATAATTTGAGAAGAATAGGTACTAACTCTTCTTTACAAGTTTGGTAGAAATCACCTTTGAAGCCATCTGGTTGTGAAGTTTTGTTTTTGGGTGGAAGTTTTAAAATTACTGATTCAATTTCATTACTTGAAATCAGTCTATTTATTTTCTGTTTCTTTGTGATTCAGTCTTGGAAGGTTATGTGTTTATAAGAATTTATCCAGGGGTGCCTGGGTGTCTCAGTTGGTTGGGCATTGACTCTTGATTTCAGCTCAGGTCATGATCTCACTGTTTATGGGATCCAGCCCCACGTCCAGCTCTACACTGACAGGGTGGAGCCTGGTTAGGATTCTCTCTCCCTTTTCTGCCCCTCCCCTGCTCACTCTCTCTTTCTCTTTCAGAATAAATAAATAAACTTAAAAAAAAAAAAGAACTCATTCATTTATTCTAGGTTTCCAAGTTCTTGGCATATACCTGTCCATAGTAGTCTTTTGTGATTCTTTGTATTTCTGTGGTGTCGGTTGTAACTTATCTTTCAGTTCTGATTTTATTTATTTGGTCTCTCTCTCTCTCTCTCTCTCTCTCTCTCTCTCTCTCTCTCTCTCTCTCACCAGAGGTTTATCAATTTAAAAAAATCCTTTCTGAGATCTGGCTTTTAGTTTCAGTGATATTTTCTATTGTATCTATAGCCTTTATTTCTTTTATTTCACTCTGGTGTTAATTATTTCCTTCCTTCTACTAACTTTGGGTTTTGTTCTTCTTTTCCTAGTGCCTTTAGGTATAAAGTTAGATTTCTTCTTTGAGATTTTTCTTATTTGTTGAGGTAGACCTAAATCACTATGAACTTTCCTCTGAGGAATGCTTTTGGTACCTTTCATAGACTTTGGAAAGTTGTGTTTCCATTTTCATTTGTCTTGAGATATTTTTGTTTTTCTTCTTTAATTTCTTTATTGACACATTGGTTGTTTAGTGGCATGTTGTTTAGTCTCCACATGCTTGTGTTTTTAAAGTTTTCTTCTAATAATTGATTTTTATTTTCATATCATTATGGTCAGAAAAAATGCCCAATACATGATTGAAATATTCTTGAATTTATTGAGACTTGTTTTGTGGCCTAACATGTGCTCTCTCCTGGAGAATGTTCCATGAGCACTTGAAAAGAAAGTGCATTTGGCAGTTTTTTGTTTTTGTTTTTGTTTTTTTTGGATGGAATATTCTGTATGTATCTGTTAAGTCCATCTGGTCTAGTGTGTCATTCAAAACCACTGTTTCCTTGTTGATTTTCTGTCTTAATGGTCTATCTATTGATGTAAGTGGGATGTTAATGTCCCCTACTATTATTGTATTATTGTTATTTTCTCTCTGTATATCTGTTAATATCTGCTTTATTTATTTAGCTGCACTTTTCTTGGATATTTAAGTATTTACAAATGTTATATTTACTTCTTGGATTGACCCCTTTATCATTGTGCAATCCCTTTTGTCTTTTGTTAACTCTTTGTTTTAAAGTCCATTTTGTCTGATATGAGTATTCCTACCTCAGTTTTCTTTACTTTCCATTTGCATGGAATCTTTTTCCCTCCCTCCACTTTCAGTTCATGTGTGCCTTTAGACCTGAAATGAATCTCCTATAGGCAGTATATAAATGAGTGCTGGTTTTTTAAATTCGATTCAGCTACCTTGTATCTTTTTATTGAGGCATTTAGTCCATTTACATTTCAAGTAATTTTTGATAGGTATATACTTACTGTTATTTTGTTAATTTTTTCTGGTTGTCTTATAGTTCTTCATTCTTTTCTTCTTCTTTTGGTCTTTACCTGTGTGGTTTGATAGTTTTGTTTGGTGTTATATTTGGGTTACTCTCTCTTTATTTTTGTGTATCTGTTATAAGTTTTGGTTTATGGTTACTATTAGTTTCATAGTTTCATATATGAAAACTATATATATATATATATATATATATATAGCAATCTAAGTTTATAGTAACTGAAGTTTGAATGCATTCTAAAAGCACTACACCATTATTCTCCCCAACTCCTACATTTTATGTTTTCAATATCATATTTTACATCTTTTTATTTTAGTATAACTGCTTATTGTAGGTAAAGTTAACTTTACTATTTTTGTCTTTTAACCTTCATACTAACTTTTTAAGTGACAGATCCATTGTTTTTATTATATATTTGCCTTTACCAGTGAGATATTTTTTTCTTTCCCATGTTTTATTATTTCTAGTTACAACTTTTTTCCACTTAAAGAAGATGCACTAACATTTCTTGTAAGGCCAGTTTAGTGATGATTAACTCCTTTAGTTTTTGCTTGTCTGGGGAACTCTATGCTTCAATTCTGAATGATAACCTTGCCAAGTACAGTATTTTTGGTTGGAAGGTTTTTTTCCCTTTTGGCACTTTAAATATATCCTTGCTACTCCGTCCTGGCCTGCAAAGTTTCTCCTGAAAATAGCTGACAGTTTATGGGGTTTTCTTTGTTTGTGACTATTTGAGATTCTATTTGTGACTATGTAAGTTTACCTCTTTATTTTAATTTTTGCCATTTTAACAATGTTTATTTATTTATTTTTGAGAGAGAGAGAGCAGGGGAGGGACAGAGAGAGAGGGAGACATAATTTGAAGCAGGCTCTGCACTGTGAGTGCAGAGACAGACATAGGTCTCAAAGTCAGGAACTGTGAGATCATGACCAGAGCTGAAGTCAACCCTTAACCACCCGAGCCACCCTGGCACCTCTAATTGTTGCCATTTTAATTATAATATGTCTTGGTATGGATCTCTTTGGGTTAATCTCGTTTGGAACTCTGGATTCCTGGAGCTGACTGTCTGTTTCCTTCCCCAGATTAGAGAAATTTTCAGCCATTATTTCTTCAAATAAAGTTTTCTGCCCCATTCTCTTTCTCTTCTCCTTGTGGGACCTCTATAATGCAAATGTCAGTTACTTGACTTTGTCCCAGAGGACAGAGGTTCCTTAAGCCTTTCTCATTTTTTAAATGCTTCTTCCTTCTTGATGTTCTGATTCAGTGACTTCCACTATTCTGTCTTCTAGAATGCTGATCCATTCTTTTGTGTCATCTAATCTCTTGTTGATTCCCTTCAGTATGTTTTTCCTTTCAGTATTTTATTCTTCAGCTCTGACAGGCTCTTTCTTGTATTTTATAACTCTTTGTTGAAGTTCTTAGTGTAATTTCTCCCTTCCTCTCCTAAATTTAGTGAACATCTTTATAGTTATTATTTTGAAGTCTTTGTCAGGTAAATTAGTTTTATCCATTTCATTAGTTTTTTTCTGAGTTTTATCTTGTTCTTTTGTTTGGAAATTTTTCTCTGTGTACTCTCTCTTTCTTTTCTTTCTGTACATGTTTCTATGAATTACATAGAACGTCTACTTCTCCTGGCCTTTGTGTAGGAGCACCCTTATGTAGATTGCATGTGCCTGGTAGCTTTGGAAGGCTATCTGGAGCTAGGAAAGGTGTGAGCTAGAAGGTCCCTGAGCGTGTTGTGCCAGGGCTGCCTCAGCAGGATAACTAGGCCTGGAGCAGACACAAGCCAGGGGTCTCAGGTCTATCTTGGCAATTTGGCTAGAGCTGATGTGGGCATGGTCTTAGAGGTCCAGGGGTGAGCTGTGCTGGGGCAGCCCTGGTGAGATGCTTGGAGCTGGGGCAGGCATGAGCCAAGGGAGCCCAAAACATGCCACTCTGGGGCCACATTAGTAGGATGGCTGGCACTGCAGCAGAAGCAAGCAATGGGGTTTTGGAGTAAGGAATGTCTCTCTAGGGCCACCTTGGGGAAGTGGCTGGAGGTGGTGTGAGCAGGAGTCTGGAGCATGGTGGGGCAGCTGAAGCAGGCTGGCGAGAGCATCTGGACCTTTCTTCAACCGTGTGCTATCAACATGGAGGGGAAATACAAGAAATGGCACTCACGGGCACCTCCAACCTTGGAGCTATATCCAGCGGTTCCCAATCTAGTTGCTTGACACTCTAGTGTTAATCAACTAGATCTCTTCTACTTATAGTCGAGTTGTCTTTTAACAGCTGTTTTTTCACTGTACCTAATGAGGGGGTGCTGAGTAAGTGATACTGCAAGTCGACATGTTGGGGGTGGGGTTTCTTTAGTTACCATATCTCCCTTTCTGCTGCCTTTCTCTGCGTGGTCTTGCTATCGTTTTTGTGCAGAAGCTGTTCAATCCATCCTCAGTTCTTATTCAAGAAGAATTGCTCTGTACGTGGATGTACCTTCGGTGCTTCCATGGGAGGAGGTGAGTTTAGGGTCTTCCTATGCTGTCATCTTGGATCCGCTTCCCCAAAGTTTCTTTTTGAGGTGATTAAAATGTTTTAAAATTGACTGTGATGATGGCTCCCTAAATCCACGAACACACTGAAAACCATTGGGCTGTACATACACTTTAAATGAGTGAACTTTATGATAGGTGAATTGTATCTCAATAAAGCTGTTTTTTTTTTTTTTTTTAGAAAAAGGAAGCTATAAAGTCCTTTGAAAGGAGCCATATTTAAAAGATCTCCTGATTCCAACAAATTTTTCATTCCCCCTCAAATGAGTCATTTTAATTTAGAAGATGTTTTTCTTCTCAAGATCCACAAAGGATAGGGCCATAAGGAGTCAGATTATCTGGATTTCTGAGCTTTGTAACAGATTCGCAAACCTTGTAATGTTGGACAAGATACTTAACTTCTCTCTCTAAGAATCTTTTTTCACTTGTCAGATGGAACCAATGCAGTGAGAATCCACTCTGTGGTGTTATTTGAAGCCTGGGCAAGAGAGCGGTTGTGTAGCGCTCAGCAAATCCCTGCTCAGTGCTCACTGGCCATTATTATTAATAATAACTGATTATATTAGTGTTAATTATAGTAACACATAGGATAATGTGGTAAAACATCCTGCATATTCAACATATCAGATAAATCAGTAAAAAAAATCAAGCTATAATAGTTTTCATTTGATTTTATCATGAAGACAAAAAGCAATGATTCTTCACATTATTGTAATGGCTACTATAAACAAACAAACAAAGCCAAGAAAATAACAAGTGATGCTGAGGATGTGGAGAAATGTACACTGTTGGTGGGAATGTAAAATAGAGCAGTGGCTGTGGAAAACACCCTTGGCAGTTCCTCAAAAAATTAAAATAGAACTACCATATGATTCAGCAGTTTCACTTCTGAGTATACACCCTAAAGAATTGAAAACAAGGACTCAGACAGATATTTGTACACAGATATTTGTTAATAAAAGCATTAGGTGGAAGCAGTCTAAGTGTCCTTTGACAAACGAAAAGATAAAATAAATAACACAGTGAAGAAATGAGCAGAAGACATGAACATACACTTTTCCAAAGAAGACATCCAGATGGACAACAGACACATTAAAAGATGCTCAACATCACTCATCATCAGGGAAATATCAATCAAAACCCGGATGAGATACTACGTCACACCTGTCAGAATGGCTAAAATTAACAACACAAGAAACAACAGGTGTTGGTGAGGATGCAGAGAACGGTGAACCCTCTTGCACTGTTGGTAGAAATACAAACTGGTGCAGCCGCTCTGGAAAACAGTATGGAGGTTCCTCAAAAAGGTAAAAACAGAAGTACGCTATGATCCAGCAATTGCACTATTAAGTATTTACCAAAAGGATACAAAAATACAGATTCAAAGGAGGTTACATACACCCCAATGTTTATAGCAGCATTATCAATAGTAGCCACACTATGGAGAGAGCCCAAGTATCCATCGACTGATGAATAAAGATGTGATATATACATACAGTGGAATATTACTCAGCTATCCAAAAGAATGGAGTCCTGCCATTTGCACTGACCTGGATGGAGCTGGAGAGTATTGTGCTAAGTGAAATAAATCAATCAGAGAAAGACAAATATATGATTTCACTCATACATGGAATTAAAGAAACAAAACAGATGAACATATGGGAAGTGGAGGGGGCAGGGACAGAGAGGGAAACAAGCCATAAGAAACTCTAAACAATAGAGAACAAATGGGGTTGATGGAGGGAGGTGGGTGGGGAATGGGCTAGATGGGTGATGGGCATTAAGGAGGGCACTTGTGATGATGAGCACTGGGTGTTCTATGCCTGTGATGAATCACTAAATTCTACTTCCGAAACCAATATTGCATTGTAAGTTAACTAACTAAAATTTAAATAATAAAAAAGATAAGCAAAATGTGGTATATATATATATATATATATATATATATACACACACACAATGAGATCCCACAGTCGTAAAAAGGAAGAAAATGTGGGCACCAGCTACAACATGGATGAATCTTGAGGACATCATGCTGAAATAAGCCAGTCATAAAAAGATAAATACCATATGATCTGCTTACATGAGGAAACTAGAATAGTAATCTTCGTAGAGATAGAAAGTAGAATGGTGATTGCCAGGGGCTGGGGGAGGGTCGAATGGGGAGATGTGTAATGAGTACAGAGTTTTAGTTTTGTAAGATAAAAAGAATTCTGAGGTTTGGTTGCACAACTCTATGAATGTACTCAACACTACTGAACTGTGCCCATAAAAGTAATTAAGATGATACATTTTGGTTATGTGTATTTTACCAAGATAATAATAATAAGGAAAAAAAAACAATGGTTGCCTGTGTCATCAACTTAGTGTCTGAGAGGCGGTGCAGGGTCATGGCAGAGAGCAGGCTTGGACTCCTGGAGACTGAAGTCTGGATCTTAGCTCCACTATATATTAATGAGATGACCCTGGACACGTTCTTCCGTTTCTCTAGGATGAAAGCTATAAGGCTAGGAAAGTTCTCTTTCTCTTAGTGTGAAGTGATAGCTAAAGAAGACTGTGCCTATGGTACATCTTTGTTATTTTTTTCCTACTGATGCTATTTCAAAAAATATATATATATAGCCCAGTGACTCTACTATGAGGACTGCCAGGTAAAGTACAAGACATTCAGCTAAATTTGAATGTAACACAAACAATGAAATGTTTAAAATAATTTTGTAGCATAAGTGTGTCCTAAATTTTGCATTATATCCCATGCAATATACTTGTATACTAAACAGCTATTTATTTTTTTTATCCCCAATTCAAATGTTTCTAAGTGTCCTGTATTGTATTTGCTAGACCGAACAACCCTGAAGATAACATTATTATTTTCATCACTGAAGCTAAGTGACAAAGTTTGGCTGGATAGGTGAGGAAAACTCTTTTTCCCTGTATCATGGCAGTTCATTCTTGTCCTACTTCCAGTGTCCGGATATTGGCAAAGAGGCATGATAGACTAAAATGACCACGGTGCCATATTGATTCATCTTGTTTTGCCTCCTAATTGCCGTTGCTTTGAAACAAACACAGGCATGAATGGGTTAACTGCTCTCCTGGTCTGTTTTCTTCTCTGCATCTCATTCCAATATACATCTGTGAAATACCTTTCACTCCGTGTTATGACCCATTTTCCTCCAAAGCAGAGCTTTATCTATGAAGATGGTGGCCCTAAGTCATTATTTAGAAGCTCTGCTTTGATAAAAATTAATGATGGTTAACACAGTCATCTAACAAAACTTTCATTAGGGAATTCTCCTCCCATCTTGGAATGTCTGTGATGTCTAATGTGATTTAAATACTGTTGGCCCTACTTGCACTCACCAGACAGTCTCCTGCTGGGGACAGTGTTGTGTCATTAAAATGGAATCCACTGAGAGAGACAATAGTCACATTCACTGAATAGAAGCGCTGAAGCCATGACGAGCATTTTCTAGGACTCCTCTCAGGATAGCCACATAATATATGCTTATGGATTTGTTCAGTGTGCTAGATAGGACCCTTCTGCCTCTCCATTAAAGTTTGTATTTACACACATTTTGTGTTTGATTTCTACAGACAGTGCAGTGTGCAGACATTAGAACCAGGAGCTGGGAGGCACAGATCTCAGTTTCTGTCACCCTTGTCCTGGGACTTGAGTGCGCCATATAACATGAATGTTTATGCCCCTCAGAATTCGTATGTTGACGCCTAATCCTCAATGCGATGATATCGGGAGGGGGTGGCCTTCCAGAGGTAGTGAGTCGTGAGGGTGGAGCCCTCAGGAGTAGGGTTAGTGCCCTTATAAAAGAGACCCCGGAGAGCTGTACTATAAGACATAGTAAGAAGACAATTGTCTCTGAGCCAGAAAGCTGATCTCGCCAGACGCCAAATCTGCTGGTGGGGGGATCTTGCACTTCCCAGCCTCCAGAACCATGGTCAGTGAATGTTTGTGGTTGAAGCCCCCCAGGCTGTGGTATTTTTGTTATGGCAGCTCAAAGGGGCTAAGAGAGCATGTCACTGGACCTCACAGAGCTGTGGTTGCCACTTCTGTGCAGTCAGAGCTAATGGGCACCCTTGAGAGCTGATGAGAAGGACCCACAACAGAGCTCTGAGGACAATGCATGTGGAGAAAGGGCACTTTGGATAAAAGCTTCTTCCCATTCTCTGGACTCCAACCCCCCCTCAAGGTTGAGAGGGTCAGGCTGGGCAGCCAATCTTCCTCTGCTCCACCCCCAACTTTTTACTCCTTGCTTTCCTGTGGCATCACGGAGGCACCATTTGCACCAGAGACTGCCTCACCACGTTCCTCTTGGACAAACTCAGCCATGAGGAACCATCATGCACATTTAAGTATCGAGAACCTGCCTCCTCCCCTTCAACACAACAGACCTGGGGTTCAGTTTATTAAAATTACCCATTCACAAGTCCAGTTTCCTACAGCCTTCACATTTGTGTTATAAACCTCGTTATTGTCTTTATAAATTTAGTACATTTTATATAAAATGAGAGGAGACACCTTTGATTAGTTTTTGGCCAAGTCAACATGAAAGAACTAAATTCCCCTTGAGCCACGAGTGTCATTTACATTAATTATTAGTTTCTCTTAAATTGCAGCAATAAATTTAACACACTTAGTTTTCTTCCTAAGCAACTTTCAATGCCTGATTCGGCAAGCCAATGACACAGGCACAAAAAACATTCCAATGATCTTAAAGTTTTGTAAATCTAGTAAATTGGAAGTCATAAAAATATTGCGACTTCAAATTATATCAAACATTCAAACAGTGTTTACAAACTTAGTAAAATTATCTTGGAACATTCAGCTTCTGGTTAGAAATCTTAAAAAAATTTTTTTAATGTCTATTTATTTTTGGGAAAGAGGGGGTGAGGGACGGGCAGAGAGAGAAGGGGACAGAGGATCCAAAGAGGGCTCTGTGCTGACAGCAGAGAGCCTGATGCCGGGGTTGAAGCCATGAACCATGAGATCATGACCTGAGCTGAAGTCCAATGCTCAACTAACCGAGCCCCTGAGTTAGAAGTCTTAAAGATCACACTTTTAAACGTGTTCTCAGGGAGCATGGTGACTGGAAGGATGTGGGTCCAGGAGGTCCTGGATCAAAGGTGCTAGGGGTTCAAGCTAACAGAAACAACGGCTTCAGAGTTGCTGGTGTGTGTTCAGGGCAAGGAGGCAGGGCTGCAGGGGGAGTGGCAGAGAGGCGGCTGGGATTGCAGGCTGAAGCGGGGGTAAAGGTTTAACTACCAGGGAGAGAGTAGGAAAAGAGAAGAGCAAATGTCCCACAGAGCCCAGGACCTCCAAGCCTGACAGAAGTTAATGATGGACCCAGAGAAGGACTCAGGAGAACAAGTCGTTGGTCTAAGGCTTTGGGTCCTGTGCTCTCAAATTTTGGAGCTGGAAGGAGATCCTTCTGTCGTAGGTTCACGTGGAGCTGCCACAGTCTTACTGTGTCAAGGTAATAAATCTTTTAACTTTTTGAGTTAAGTTTTCCTATTGGTCAGATTTAGAAGGCAATAATAATTTCTGATATTAGTGGAGAAACAAAACAAAATTACTAATGAATGCCCAATTTCTAAGGAAATAGACTCTTTTAAAATAGAAATTGGGGTACCTGGGTGGCTCAGTAATTAAATGACCGACTCTTGATTTCGGCTCAGGTCATGATCTCGAAGTTCGTGAAATTGAGTCCCGCCTTGGGCTCTGCACTGATGGCACTGAACCTGCTTAGGATTCTCTCTCTGTCTCACTCTCTCTCTGTCTCTCTCTCTCTCTCAAAAGTAGATAAATTAAACTTTAAAAAAATAAAGTAGAAATTGACTGAGGAGAAATAGGCCCAGGGGAAGAAGCTGAGGAAAGGCTTCATACAAACAAGAGGAAGTGAGAGGTCCGTGGGACCACTGGAGGCAGTGAGGAAGCGGTTGGGAGGAGAGGCGGGGCCTAGAGGGAGCACCAGGGTTACAAGGTGGCCTTGGCCACGTGTGGCCACTAAGCACTTGAAATGGGGCAAATCCGAACAGAGATGTACTGTCAAGTATAAAATACACACTGTGTGGCAGACCTTATGGAAGGAAGAATGTCAAAGATTTCATTAATAAATACTTTCAAGATATTGATTACTTATTGAAATTCCAATGTTCCCCATAATAATATTGGGTTAAATAAAATTTATTAAAATCAGCAAATTAATTTTTTAGACTTTTTTAAAGTTTACTTATTTTGAGACAGAGACAGAACGCGAGCAGGGTAGGGACAGAGAGAGAGAAAGGGGGAGAGGGAGAATCCCAAGAAGGTTCTGCACCACAGAGCCTGATGTGGGGCTTGGACTCATGAAACTATGAGATCACAACCTGAGCCAAAATCAGAAGTTGGACACTTAACCAAGTGAGCCCCCCAGGTGCCCCAGCAAGTTAATTTTTAAAGTGGCCAGTAGAAAATATGCTGTTGTGTATGTGGATCTTTTTTTTTTTCCTGTTGGACAGTGCTGGCTTAGAGTTCTTAGCTGGATGGAAAGGATCAGCTAAGTACGACCCTACACTAGGATGGATGTTTTGGTTTTTTAATGCACTGTGGTGTCTGAACTTCAATTGAACTTGTTTGAATTGAGGAGATCCCCCTTGCCTCCCTCCAGGTCTTTATAGAAGTCTGCTGCATACTTAATTTTCTCTATGTGAGTGTGTTTTCTGTGAGTAGAAATTGTGTTTCACACATGGGTCACAGAAATAGGGAGGACACGGCTCTAGGGGAAGAGGCTGCCACGAGAAAGGTGGGCTCGTCAAGGCCATGGGGAGTGATTTGACTTCCACAGGAGGCGACTTTGGGACTCTGAGTCTCAATCATCTAGATCTCAAGAGGTAGCAGTCCTGCTGGGTTGATCATTTTGTAGAGATTGTGAGTTCATAGGTGGAAAGCTCACAGGTCCTAAACATGATCAGAGATGACAAGGTGCAAATCTCTGTGATGAGCAGGAAGAATTGATTGCCCCCTGCTTTCACTACCTGGCTGCTTTCTGGAATGTTCCAAGTAAGCAAGGTGGATGAGACGGGGGGGGAGAGTGTAGAAACCAAACACAAACATGGGTTAGGTGGCAGCAGACCCTTTCTCTTAGACCTCCATGTGGCTGTGTTCTCACACTCATTCTGGAATGGATACTTACACTTGAGGGGCCAACTCTCAGCCCAGGCTTACTGAGGAGGGAATATCCCTTCTGCCAAGCCTCTTGGTTTGGTTGTCCATGCCTTCTGTGGTCCCCATCTAGCCACCCCTTATAAATCTTTATAGCAGCCCTCCTGGTACCAGTTCCTGGGAGAAAAACTTTCCAGAATGACTCTAATATTTTGCCAAAGATTCTCCCTCTCATCGGAGGCTCCATCCATTTACTCACCTTCTTTTGGCCTTGAGGAGGTGAGTGAGAAGATTCCATGCAGCCCACATCTCCACACTGGAGACAGAATAGAGTTGTCAGTGATCACCCTCCCCTCCATTTCCAAACAGAAAGCATGACATGAAGAAAGTTTGGGTCCATAACTCCCAATCTGAAATCCTTTGAACCACAAAGGATTTCGAATTCAGGCTTTTTCCAATTTTAGGAAGGTAACATGGTGCGTGAAACATATAACATCCTGGCAAGTTCTGGGGAAGCACCCATAACCAAGTGTGTCATTGTTTCTGTAGCAAAATGTAAGAAGATTCACACTTAGAGAAATAAATAAAAACTCCAATTAGCCTCCTCTCCACTCAGGATAAGTTTTGATGCCAAGTGAGTTCGATCTTTACTTATTAAAAACAAACGAACAAACTTTTGGCTCTCAGAGTTTCCACGTTTTTCTGTTACACAGTGTGTGAGTGTAGACCCAGACTCCCAGACTCTCAGCACCAGGTCTCAGTGGGCACCTGTGCTGGGCTTGCTGGTGTGGGCTGCACTGTCACCAGTAGGTCCCCAGGGGACCCTGCTGGTCCTACAAAACCTTTCGTGCAACTTGCATTTTTGAGGGAATAGTTCACCATTTGTGATAACCCAACGTCTGAGCGTTCTCTGAATTTGAGTTCCCCCAGCAGCCAGTTTCTGTTCCCATTGCTTTTGGGGGGCTATTAGGAGGGGTGGCATGGGAAATTTGTCTTTAATGCATTCAACTCTGGAATATTATGGAAAATCAAAGATTGGTATTTTGTTCCATTTTTCTATTTCACATCTTGTTCATTTTTAAAAAAAGTGTTTATTTTTGAGAGTGAGTGAGGGGGGAGGGGCAGAGAGCAAGGGATGGAGGGGACAGAGGATCCCAAGCAGGCTCTGTGCTGTCAGCACAGAGCTCAATGCGGGGATTGAACTCATGAACGGAGATCATGACCTGAGCTGAAGTCTGATGCTAAACCAACTGAGCCACCCTGATGCCCCTATAAGTTCATTTCTAACCAACATACATTTTAATTGTATATATTATGTCAGGTACTGCTACAAAGTAGGGACTACTATAATCTTCTGCAAGTAAGATGCATCCAGGAGGATCAAAGAATGCAGTCAAGGTCACACAGCTAGCAAAAACGGCAGAGGAAGAATTGAAACCCACAAGTCTAACTTCAAAGTCCCTGCTCTTAACCACCATACCACACCCCCTATCAAACACTGGGTTTATGGGAAGTTAAAACATAATACACACGCAAAGAAAGACACTTAATTTTTTGAACGAGAAATAAATGTGATTTACTTCTTCCAGGGAGTTAAACCATGCCCTGAAAGCCTTAACTCTCCATCTGTGGTCACTTATCTCTCACTCGAATAAGAGTCAATATGGTTTTATTTTGAAGGAATTGGCATTTAAATATAGAGTTTGTTGTCCCAACAATGATAGATTGTAATAGAAGAATTTAAAACTGAGTAATGCTTATAAGTGTAAACTGAATTTCCAGAGCTTAGGAATAATTTACATTATAAAGAACTTCCCTACTCTCTTCTGTGCATGAATAGGCTTAAAATATGAGGATGGCTATTATTGTTCACAGTATTATAGTTAAGACTTTAAACATGCAAAGTGCTTTAAAATCACAAATTAATTATTATTGAGAACACTGTTCTTGAAGGTTTATATTGGTCCGAAGGAATGTGATTGTTCTATAGGAAGAAATACGTTTTGTACGCTGTCATAATTTGGGGTGAGTAAACAAAGCTAGCATCTGGCCACATCACTACATATTTCAGATCTCCCCTTTTCTGTCTCGGTTATCCCTTCACTGGATGGATTCAAGATACAAGGATCAGATCCAATATTTTGGAAGGTGAGGATCAAAAACACTTTAATTAGAAATCCACACTCAGCAAATCTACCTGTTTCTGTACATTTGTACTTACTTTACCTTTGTTTCTTAGTAATGAGGTTTCCCTTGGCAAAATCCCTATATTGCTTCCACTGGGCAGAGAGAAGAGAGATATGGGCACTCTGAGGCTGTTATAGATGGAGGTCTCTGGGCACCCCAAGAAGACAGGCATCCTGGGAACTCACAGCCTAGCATCCTGGGAAGAGTGGGTGTGACCACGGTCCCCTGAGAGAGGGAGAAGTTGATTTGTTTTTTTTCCAATGGGAGATTTATTTGCACTGGGTGAGTCTATTATTAATCCATGAAGTTCCTTCCATTTCTACTGAGGCAGTGATTTCTCGTCTCCTCTGAAAGCCTTCAGCAAAACAAACATTTACTAATGGTATCAGGCTGGATAAGTTATGTTGTTGTGCAGTAAAAAAAAAAACACTCCCATATCTCTGTGACTTCACTCACAAAGGTCTCTTTCCCACTTGGGAAGTCCACTGTGGGCTGGGTGACCTCCTGGGTGTCTGTGCACCATGCTGTCACTTAATGAGGCTGATCTTGCATCTCTGCCAGGTCGCCATGACGTCCTCCTTGACTGTCCAGGCCAAAGGAGACACAGCTGCGGGGCTGAGCTTTGCCTCTTCTGAGTTTCACCCTGTAAGATTCACACAGTCACAGCCTGTTGGACAGAGCTAGTGGTGTGGCTCCCCCTGAGGGAAAGTGTGGCCAGCAACCCAGTTTCTGTTGCTCTGGATGAAGTGAGAATCATTATCCAAAACTGAGTATCAATGACATGTACAGAGCGACATTTCAGCCCCTTTCTCTCAAGGAGACTCAGGGAATGTATTTGTGGTGTGGGGTATTTGCTAATATAATAATATTGCTAATTTGCTAATAAAACAATAATGATGATGGAATGAACGAAGACGCCTAGAAGGCAGACGCTGGCAGGTCTAGGCCTCGGGAAAAGGGCTCAACGAAGGCTTATTGGGGACATAAATGTAAAAATGAGGCATCCTGTATTCCTAACTTCACAAGGCATTTCTTATTGCTGTTCTTTCCCAGCAGACCCCAGTTATATTACATCAAAAAGGCATTCTGTGAGCCTGAAATAGCTTTCTACCTGCCATAATTCACCTTGATGAGAATTGGAAGCCATGGTCTTGCCACTCGGGTAGCCGTTAGAAAACAACAGGAACCAAGTCAATTGCATTTCAGTTGTAGACGTGATTGTCGCTATTGTGTGTCCCATTGCCTAATCTCCTTCCAAAGAAGCACGATAGCATTTTGCATGTTGGACCCCTTGGCCAGGTCTTCATCCAAATCAATCCATGAGCCGTTCTTTCAATGTCAAACGCTCTGACCACCATCAGCATCCATGCTCGTGGTTGATTTTCTCATAACAGTAATGGGCTCGTATTAACCACACGTTGTCTGTCACCTAGTTTCCTGTGTGGTCGATGGCGCTCCCCTTGTGAGGCAGTGTGGCCCTGCAGCCACTGCCCAGATGACGCCTGTCTTGATATTTTGGCTTTGGTCTTCTTAGAAAACCCACTCATGAATGAGCAAATGGTCCTTGGCTGGACTCCTAAAAATAACTTATTTTGCCTGCTGCCTTGACAACTGACGGCAAAGTCAGTGATATGTAGTATTAAGTCAATGTGAGCTAAAAAAAAAAATGTGTTGTGGTTTATGTACTGTTGCTTCTTCTGCTGTGGTTTGTAACAGTGTCAGGATTTCTACAGACTCTTTTGAGTTTACAGATGAACTTGGATATGCCCGAGTACTGGGTTCTTTTATTTCTCTGAGTGAAATCTCCTATGGAGGTTTTCGTTTTCTCCTCTAGGCCTGGTGTCAAGCAACAAAACTGTGTACGTGCACGGTCATATTTTCATCTGTGTGCAGGCTGCCCCCTTGGGGTTTGAATATTAGCATTTGCTGATTTTTCCTGCCATATATATTTATGTGCAAAGAGTTTCACTTAGATGTAGGATGGCCTGGAGTTTTGAGGGGGTGCAAGTTTTCAGTAACAACATTAGTATGTATGAAAAAGTAATGAACAGTTTTATATGGACTATTTATAAATATCAGAGGGGAGAGTTGCCTGGGGGGCTCAGTCAGTAAAGCCTCTGACTCTTGATCTCAGCTCTTGATATCACAGTCATGAGTTCAAGCCCTGAGTTGGGCTCTGTGTTGGGTGTGAGTCCTACTTAAAACAAACAAACAAAAACTAGCAAAGAGAGAAAAAAGCACACTCTATTCCTGTTACCAGGAGAAGGTAAACCGGACGAGAAGACTGTGTTCATTCAAGTTTAACTATTGTTTATTAAAAGGTTTGGAACAAATGGAAATTGGTATTTCAAAAAGACAGCAGGCTGAATAAAAGGCATCATACAATATTAATCCCAAGTAGTCCTATTCTTCTTTCTCTCTGCAATTTATTAAAGCTCTGGCAAAAATAAGAGAAACCTGAGAAATGAGGAAGGGAATGATCCCATTTCTTTTAAGTTATTTGATAGTCTTGTAATTGCAATCCAATATTTTGACTGTGGTCTTTTGTTCAAACTTGTCTTTGGTTATAGACCAGATTGTTCTTAACTGGATATAATCTACTTTCTGGATGTTCTAATTGGAAAAAAAAAACATTAATCATATGTCATCATGCTCTAGCCTATTTCTTATTTACTAAGAAATGCATTAATTCTTTTAATGGTCTGAAATGAGTGTCCAGACTGTCGGTTATGGTTTTCTAATTGCTAACAGTCCACCTGTACTTACTCAATCTTTATTTTTTTCTAATGCTCATATGTTCACGGGAACGCCGTCCAAATGGTTAGGAGTTAGGGAAGTTGGCGAGAGTTTAACAGAAGGGTGTCTTACAAAGATGCCCACGCTGTGCCCTGCCTCCTAGAGGTGGCGACAGAAACTGCAGGGATCATGCAATCATTGAGGAGCAAGGACGTGATCCAGTCCTTTGCTATCAAGCCGGTGACCAAAAGCCGTGACAACTGCATTTTGAAGCCCCAGTTAACGCTGTGTTTCATCCAACTGCTGAGGTGAGGCGTTTCTCAATCGGACAGGTAACAGATTCAACAGGGAGGCTTTTAAGATACTTATCTCCAGACCCCATGCCCAGACCCTCCCCTTGGAGATCCGGCTTCAGGAAGTCTGAAGTGGCATCCTGACAACAGTAGTTGATGAAAAATCCCTCAGGTGGTTCTAATGAGCACTTAAAGTTTGTAAGTTAGTGACCAGCGCCTGTGATCGGACCTCTAAGCCTGAATACATGGAGAAAGATTCGAGGGAACAAAGGGATGAGCCCAGTTCTGGCTCCACACCAAAAGGTACTAGAATGCTGGAGAATTCTTGATGTTTTCCCCAAATCTCAGAGCCAGGGTCAGAGAGCAAAAAAGTCTCTCCTTTCCTAAGCCACAAATCTGTGGCAGGTGCTTGGTGATTTCTTTGTAGCAGATAAGAGTGGAAGAGTCACTTCATAAAGATTGGGAACCTTATTCATTATAACTGTTTAGAGACGCTGGGGACCCATTTGTCCAGGTGTATTTCTTGCTGGAGTTGCAAGACTGGACACTCTTGGGCATCCTCTCATTTCTCATGAAGGTGAAGACCACACTCCTTATGTCCCCTATTCACTGTCTTCTCCCACTCCTCTGGGGTCCAGGTCATTCACATACCTTCCTTCAAAAACTATTTGACTGCCCAGTGTAACAACATGGATGGCCCAAGCGATCCTACATCCAATAATACTAAATTGGGGCTTCCTTGAAACATACAGAAATTAATTGGAAGCCTTTCCATTTTTAACTTAAAATTCATTCTGATTTTACAAAAGCACTTTTATATAATTTACTCTTTTTATTCTATATGAACATCAATACTTCAGATTTCTTTCGTTAATACAAAAATTTTTAATTCACTCTTACATTTCAACTAAACAATCCAAAACACTAACATTTGCTTTGATTATTCACTTGGGAAATAGACAAATACTCTAAAATTTACCTTCTGCCTATCAGATATCTCAAATCTCTGGAAGACAGCTCAATTTTAAAACCAAACCATGAAAGGAAATAGCAGTTAATAGTAACAACATCTCCTGGACAGTTCTGAAAATGGAGGTTGCAAACTGTTTACACAAATGAAGGAAGGATTCTCAAGATAAAAGATGATGGACAATAATGTCCTATTTGTAGGCTACAAGCTAGTAATTCAGTTGAAATGGAATCTTGGACTTTATTCCTCTTGAATCTATTATTTTTTATCCCAATCATATTCCCTCAAATGGATTGCCTTTAACGATTGGCTAGAATTCAAGAGAAATGCAGGTTCAATAAAACCATCATGATAGATTTTCTAAGGAAAACTAGAGTTTTAGCTATTCATCCATCCATTCACCAACTACTAATCTACATCTATCATCTATTTCTGTTGTCTCTTTCTTTCTCTTACCCCTCCCCCATCTGCATTTGGAAGGGTCTAACACTATTAAAAATATCCCAAATGATCTTATATCTCACATGTATCAGCACATAATCACAAAGCCTATAAAATATATAACAGAAGTATATGAAAATATGAAAAAGTTCTATCTGCCTTGATGATCCATTGCTATACATTCCAAGACCACCACTCAAATGCATTTTAAACTGTTTTTCTCAGTAATATAAAGCCTCATGAAAACTTTTCTTAATGTCATTTATTGATGTTAAAGAATTACCTTTCATCATGGTAAAAGCACATGAAGAAAGAGAAAGAGCAAAAGGAAGAATCAAAAGTAGTTGGTCAAAAAAGGAAAAACTCCTGTCATTTGGGACAAAATGGATGGACCTCAAGGACATCATAATAAGTGAAATAGGTCAGGGAAAGACAAATAGCATATGATTTCACTTACATGTGGAAGCTAAAAAGCAAAACAAAAAAACCAACCAACCAAGAAACAAACAAGCTCATAGCAACAGAGAACAGAATGGTGGTTGCCAGAGGTGAGTGGTGGAGGGTGAGAGAAATGGGTACGGGGAGTCAGAAGGTAAGAAGAAAAAAGAAAAATGAAGACATCATGTTGTACACCTTAAGTATATACAATTTTTATTTGTCAAGTATATATACCTCAATAAACTGGAAACAAAAACTTAAAAAAAGGTCTTCATGTTGGTGGAATATTCTGTTTTTCCTATTAATTTAGATATAGGGGCTCCTGGGTGGCTCAGTCCATTAAGCTTCTGATTTTGGCTCAGGTCATGATCTCATGGTTTGTGAGTTTGAGCTCCACATGGGGCTCTGTGCTGACAGATCAGAGCCTGGAACCTGGAGCCTGCTTGGTGTTCTGTGTCTCCCTCTCTCTCTGCTCCTCCCCCTGCAAATAAACAAATGTTTAAAAATTTAAAAAAATAAAACTAAAAATCTAGCTATACAATTATTATGGAGTTTCATTAAAAGGCATTGATAAAAAAAAGTAAGACATATTAAACTAAGTGTTTTACAGGAAAAGTTTGTCAAGTAAAAAAAAAATAGTTGGATTTGATCTTTCTTGACCATAATGAGTCTATATACTTATTACTACAAACAGTAGGTATATAAGATAATTTAAGGGCATCCAGTATCTCAGTGTATACACAACGCATAAAGAAAAAGAAGAGTAATTGACTAGAGCTTATGACTGAAGTCACACTGTTTAGGGAGCTCATCTTCCATGATCAGAAATGTTAAGACTCTTAGATGCTTCAGCACAAAATGACCTGAAAAGGCTATTTTGCCACACACTGAGCTATCTCCTTGAGCATGTAGTGCTTCTTGAATTAGGCCTTTAGACCAGGACTGAGAAACAAGGATATTGGAAATATACTTCCTGTTTATTTATTAGGTAAGGGAAACCTGGCGCTCGTATTCCTTCTGTCCTTCCTGGAACTCAGCAGAACTACTCTTCCCCGGCTCTCTGGCAGTTGTTTTGGGTCCCTGTGGCTGAGTTCCCTCTGACAGAGTGTGGGCAGAAGTCTCCAAAGCCACTCGTGGCCTGGACTGTTGTAGATCACCATGTGTGACCCTAGGTACTCTCTCTATTCTGGCGAGGCTTGGGTGACCATATATAGAACATGGCCCAAGTCCCTGATAGTTGACATAGAAAGAGGCTTGGTCTCTGAATGGCTGCACAGAACCAAGGCACCCATAGTCTTCCTCCATCCCTAGCAATCCACATCAGACTGTTATGCCAGAAATACACCTTTTATTATGCCACCGGGGGAGAGGGTGTTTGTTCTAACAGCTAGCATTATTTCTCCTAATATTTTTTACATATACTAAATATGTGTTCTTTTAAGTAGATTAGAATCTAATATTTAAATATAGCCCTTGTTACATTGGCATATTTACATGACATTGTACTTCATCTAAAGGTGCAAACTTTAGTGGTAACATATACCCTACTGTCTGCTGTGCTTTAGGGAAAGGCATATAAAAGCATCAGTTAGAATTTGGCTCAGCTGTATGTGAAAAAACTCTAAATGACCAGGCGTTAAACAAATAGACAGGTTTTCTCTTATAGAAACAAAGTCGAGAAGCCTGCAGTCCTGGGCTGGCATGGTTACTTTAGGAAGTCATTAAATTCAGAAGCCTCTTGTCAGGCACCTCTCCAACCTCCCTAGTGTGTGGCTCTCATTCTCCTGGTCCATGATGTCAGCCCAAGCTCCAGCCATCATATCCACATTCCAGGCAGTAGAAAAGGGCAAAGAAGAAAGGGTTAACAAGGCATATTGACAATCATTTTAAGGGAGGCTTCCTATAAACTGCCACAAAATACACCCACTTATATTTCATTGTCCAAAACTGATCAGCTAGGTAAATGTAGCT
The DNA here is from genome assembly GCF_006229205.1 of Suricata suricatta. Taxonomy (NCBI): domain Eukaryota; kingdom Metazoa; phylum Chordata; class Mammalia; order Carnivora; family Herpestidae; genus Suricata; species Suricata suricatta. The sequence goes on from NC_043702.1 coordinate 112,220,407, forward strand.
GCAAAGGAAGCTGGGAAATGTAGTTTTTATTTTGAGCAGCTGTGTCTCTAGTAAAAACTGAGTTATATTACTAATGAAGAAAGGGAAAACAGCCATAAGGATGGCGTCCAGAGCCTCTACCACATTAAATAAGCAGAAACTTCTTGCTGTGAGGGAGAAATGGACTTATATAGAATGCAATTTTGGACAGACATCTGTGTACATACATACAAATGTTTGTTTATATTAAAAAATGTAATGCGTTTAGCTTACCATTTCCATTCAACTCTCAGCCTATCGGAAATCCTCCGGAGTCAGTGAATTAACTATTCTCCAGTGTTTGGGGCACAAATAGACCCACATCAGACAACAAAGGAAGAGTAACGATACATCACATTTTGTGTATCAAAATGCACAGAAATAAGTAATTCCATGCACACCTGAGTATAAATAACAGGGTCTGCAATTGTTTGATCGCTAAGGCTAGGATTGTGATTGCGGTATTGATTTATGAATAGCTAGTCTCTGTTCTGAGTCTGTTTATGTCTGGGTGTGCTTGAGGGAATGGTAAGGACTTGCTGTTCTCCATTTCTACAAGAAACCATGGAGAAACTCTGGTAGAATAAATAAGTATCAAGTAAGAGCTCCCTTTCGATAAGATATAGGGTCTACACTTTTCTTTATCCTGTGTCGTTTTGGTGCCTGTATTTTCCAGGCATACAATATTATACCAGATTCCCCTCATCATCCTATGACATCAGCAGTGTCCCCCCAAGTAAACTGTCATACCAAAGATTAGGGGGTTCGGGTACCTTTGGGCATCAAATGTTGGGAACGTCAAGAAAGTGACTCCCAGGAAACCAGGGTGAATGAATCACCTGCCGTGGACTGCCTTGCAAAGGACCAGGCTTTACCA
>NC_043702.1:112221401-112233660 GCF_006229205.1 Suricata suricatta
AACAGGAAATAACTGAGGGCTGAAGAGGGAGGAGGGAAGGGGATGGGGGGTGATGGTAATGGAGGAGGGCACTTGTAGGGAAGAGCACTGGGTGTTATATGGAAACCAACTTGGCAATAAACTATTAATAAAAAAAAATAAGATGGAAAAAGAAAAAGAAATGACGTGAATACCCTGTCCCCAGAAGACACTGGTCTCAAGCCTGAGGCACCCTCAGGACTGCAGGGGAATTATGCATGTGACTCTGTGGCCACCAGCCTGCTTTTAGGGGTCACCTTGCCTTCGGATAACAGAAACATGGATTCGAGACAAAGGCTTTGTGGCGCTCTCTCATCAGGCAGACCCGTCCTGCCATGTACCCACCACCAGCCACTTTCATACGCCCACTTAGTTACTCCCCTTTCCTCCCAAATCATTTATTTGCACTCACGTTCGTATCTTCTGGGCACTGCAAGTTGGTTCCGTTAACGTGGAAGAAGGGAAACTGATAAAGATATTGTTAATGGATCTCTTTGTGCATAAAAAGAACTCAAATCTTCCCTCCCACATGCTGTCCTGAATTCCCCTTTTCCTCCTTCTCAAAGTTTTACTTTTTCTCGAATGTCTGTGTGTGCCATATGACAGTGATTTTCTGTGGTAATTGCGTTATTCTTCACTAAGAACCTTTACAATAGCGAACTCCTACAATACTTATGTGTAAATTAGGGCTGTTCCAAGGCAAAAACTGAACCTTTGAATATAAACCTGTATCATTTCTCTCTCCCTCCCTCCCTTTGAATTTGAGTAGAATTTTTGACTGGTATGAAACTCAAAAAAACCTCCTCCTTTAAAAACAAAAAGTCATTCCTTTTTTTGCATCTAGCGTTTCATGCAGTTGGGTTTACAATACAAGATCTCAGAGAAGATAGATCATAAATTCATTTCAAAATAGCTTACTGAGAAAGAGTATATTTCATTCTGTCATGGGTGGAATTCTATATAAACACAATTTTAAAATTCCAGTGCTGGAGCACCTGGGGTGGCTCAGTCAGTCGAGCACCCGACTCTTGGTTTTGGCTCAGGTCATGATCATGCAGTTTATGAGTTTGAGCCCCAAGTTGGGCTCTGAGCTAAAAGTAGAGAGTCTGCTTGGGATTCTCTCCCTTTCCTTTTCTCTCTCTCTCTGCCCCTCCCCTGCTTGTGCTCTCTCTCTCTCTCTCTCTCTCTCTCTCAAAATAAACAAATAAACTTTAAAAATATTTTTTTATTTCCAGTGCCCATGGGCTAACAATGCTCATGAGCAGGCTGGCTGTGGGACAGGGGGTGACTGTGTCCCCAGGCGGCAGGGTCCACATAAAGAAGCCACACACCTTATCCGAGAGGCCCCCAAAGAGATGATAGCGCTAGCATAGCTTTATTTTGCTCACTTGCAACAGCAACAACAAAATGATGCCGCAGACGAAAACTGCCATGTCCCACCCACGCCATCTGTCCTGCGCTGTGCACCCACAGCCCCCTCGTTCTGCAAATTAATCTTTCACACATTTTTTAACAAAAAAAGTGTTAATGTTATAAAAGAAAAAAAACAAGGAAAACAGAAAGGGCTGTGTAGAAAATAAATTAAATTTAAATTTGATGGCAGTTATGACTTTTTTTATTGACTATAAGAGCAAACAGTCACATCAAATTGGTGCCACTGGCATATCATTAAAACTACAGGGCACCCTTAATGATCTCTGACAATGATTGCGTGTGTGTTTTTTTTTTAAATATAGCATGCACATTTTGTCCAATTTGGGCTCTTTTTTCCTGTTGCTTTTGTCCTCTTTCTGAGTGGATATTATTCATGAACTGAGCCTTTATTATCTATTTGGCCATCTGCATAGCATTGGCCATAGTCCCCTGTATTGTAATTTTGAGTGAAAATAAGGACTATGGGAGATTGCAATACTAATATACCACTACTAATAATAATATGCTTTAAGAACTCTAAAGTAAAAAAAAAAAAAAAAGACAGATGATTTGTGATGGAGGTGAGGTTTGAGGGCAGATAGCAAGGAGGTGGGGGAGGGTGCGGAAAACTCAGTCACTCCATTCACTCATTTAGGAAAACAGAATCTGAATATTCACTCTGACCAAACCTTGATAACAGGCACTTCAGAAAGTGATGCTTCTTCATGGTACAATGTCTTGGAAAGGAAAAAAAAATTACCATTTTTTTGGGTTTTGTTTCCTTACTCACTTCTCTCCAGTTTCGGAAATCTTCACAGCTGTTAGTGGAGTGGCAGCCCCAAACACTAGCATGGCCCCAAAGCTATTAAGATTCTAGAATTTGAATATTCATGCCTTCCAGGCATTAGGGCGCCTTGTTTTTAATCTAGCAAAGGGGGATTTTAAAGGAAAATATTGAGGCATATTATTTCCAATTTAAAAAATTCTATAATGGGAAAAAACTGAATTGACTGGAAACTTGTATAATTGCTTCATTCCTAAAACTCCACGTAATTTTATTATTTGGGTTTCTTCATTCTTCTTTCTTCACCCACCCTCTCTGATAGTCTCTTCTCTCTCTTTCTGAAATTCTTTGAATCAGCATTAGTTTACCATTTTTTTTCTTTCCACTTGCCAGATTTTCTCTGCAGCCACAGGAAGGCCATCAAAGTCAACTTACCCAGAGATGCATGTGGACTAGCTGAGGAACAACTCCTTGGAAAGGCAAACACACAAGGCCTAATGATGCCGGATGGTAACATTCTTGTTTGAAATGAAAATGTATAATATCCTATTTGTTTTTTAACGTTCCTTGATTTTTTTCTTGTAGTTGTTCCCTATTAAACTCGAGGACTATGCAATTAAAGTGATGTGTACACACACACGCACACGCATATGCACACGAACACTTGGACACACACACCACACACCCTGGGTTTACTACCAGTGAAAGATAAAGTCTGTCAGTTATCTTACGATTTGGAAAATGAATTATTTACTTGCATTTAGCAGTGGCTTAAAATAACTTAAAAAATGTGTCTTTCCTCTTCAAATTGGTTCACGTATGTACATAGTAACAGCCTGCATGGCATAAAACTTTCAGATTTGGAAAGTTAGAGCTAATTGCTTTAGTATGCATATTTATTCACCTGAAAATAATAGTTTCTAAAACCAAGAGGGAAAACTCAGTTTCAAAATTAATTACTTGCTCATGGTTGGTAAAATTTGGGCCATATGTTTTATTTATTTTCATACTTATTTGACCTGATGTTGGTCATTTAAAAATAATTGAATTAATTTATTCTTTTATTTTTTATTTTTTATTATTTTTATTTTTTATTTTAGAGAGAGCAAGACCACAAGCAGGGGAGAAGGAGGGAGAGAGAGAGAGAGACAGAGACAGACAGAGAGAGAGAGAGAGAGAGAGAGAGAGAGAAAGAGAGAGAGAATCCCAAGCAGGCTTCATGCTCAGTGCAGAGGCTGACCGCCTGACCCTGGGATCATGATCTGAGCCAAAAACCAAAATCAAGAGTGAGATGCTTAACCAATTCAACCGACTTGAGCCACCCAGGAGCCCCTATTCTTCTATTTTTACAACTACTTTAATTACAAATATTACAATAGCCCAGAAATAGTAAACATTTCTACCTCATTGAATGGTATGCAACTTTCATTAACATTATAAAATATGTTTATATATCAATATTATCTATCTTATCTCTGTAAGATCTGCAGAAAATAAAACTATAATATTATTTTATATGCCTATCATATGGTTCTATTTCCACTAAATTGGTGTGATAACCACTGATATTTTTAAATCTTATCCAGATGTACATTTGATAATATGGTACAGGCTTCTCTTTAACAAGCTATATTTCCAGTCTGATTCTTTAAAGAAAAAGATAAAAAATAAAGATCTACTCCTAACACAGAAAAATCCAGGCTGAAGCATTCACAGTTGAGAGCCAACATTTTTACTCTTGTAACATAATAAGAATAAAGTGATGAAAAATCATGAATTTGGATATTGTTTTTTAGATAAATGGTACACAAGAAAGGCTTTTGATAATACTAAAAGACAGCATACGTGAATGAAATGGTTTGGGCCAATATCACACGCCTGGACCCCGCTTTAGTAGTGCCTGTTTCCCAACAGCCCCCCCCCAAGTATTATTCGTAGCGAACATCATCTGAATGCTAAACATTATCTCTTCCCCAGGGCTGAGGATTGTTCTGAGTCTAACCAGGAGATCCGAGTCAGAACAACGCACAGGACTGGAGTCCTTGCTCAGTCTCAACCTGCGAGAATTCCAGGGCTGTTTAGAGAAGCAAGGTTTGGTGCGCTTAGGTAAGATTGCTTGTTGTTGGCTATTTCTGTAGTTGTTTGCAGCATCACAGATTGATAATCTCCGAAGCTGTGTGAGAAGAAAGGATCTCAATCCAATGTCTGTCCAGATCCTTCCTCATGGCCGTGAGAGTTAGATTTTCATTTAAACAACAATAAATGTAGGCATAAGGGTTTGAGATAAAATATGGAAGCCCTTTAGCCGTAACCAGTACATTCTGCCACCAAATGAGCTGCTGTTCTCACTTTGTTTTATGGGCTCTGCGTAGCCTGTGTTATTGTATCTGCCAAATAAAACCCAGCAAACCATGCAAATGAAAATATAATCTTTTATCTTTCATGGTCACAGGATGCACCCATATATACAGTTTTATAGATTCCCCTGAACCAGATTTACTGCTATTAGGACACCACTGGCTTAGTAGGATCTGCAGGAAGGAAAGACAGCTCTCGCTGGGAGCCTCCTTCATTTACACCCACCAATGACATATGTCTCCAGTAGAAGCTGCACTTGAAAACTGAGGGATAATTCCCTTCACTATAGTTTTAGCTGGTCTGTGTGGTTCAGTTGAGATCCTGGACTCTGTCCTTAAGTATCAAGACCCAAGAGCTTGCATTTTTTTCAAAGCATAGCAGATTTTAATTTGTTTAAAAACAATGGAGCTTTTTTTTTCTTTTAAGGTTCAGAGTGGCCTAAATACCTAAAGAGCAATGACTTACTGAATCCATAACTAACTAGTTCGACAACTCACCAATGTTAATATTGGGTTTTAAATAAGCTACTTAGTCATTCCATATAAGCAGTCTTCTCCCTGTAACACAAATAACAAATTGTGTGCCTAGAAGAGCTTTTGAGCAATAACTCATTTCTAAAACGCCTCAGAGATGAAATACTCTTTACATTCAGCACGGAATTGCTGTGGCTCTACCAGAAGTGAAGTCTATCACATCCATCTGGGTTATTTCTATGCTGGGTCAAAGCACTCTCGAGAGTAAATGGACAGTTCTCTGGTAGTCTATAGAATAAACTTTACTTCCCACTTTTTCCTGAGTTGGAAGGGAGCAGCTGAACATGTAAAGCCCTGCTATTCCCTCCAGCTGGAAAAATAGAAAAGTATAAATTGTTTCCATCTCTCCTCTTCCTCCCTTCCCTTCTCTCCTCCCTCCCTCCCTGCTTATAGATCTTTCTGGAGTGCTTACTCTGTGTTCACCACCATTCTAGGTGGTAAGGGTACAGCTGTTAAGGTCATAGGAAAAGTCCCCAAATGAGGGAGCTCATATCCTATCGAGGGAGATTAGCAAACAAAAACTACAGTCAATGTCTTAGATCATGGGAATTTTGCTGGTTCACTTAATTCTAGTAGTTTAATCTTCTTTCTTTACAATGCTAATTAATGCATCTGGTCATGAGGCAGGCCAGATGGCATATATGAAGGCCAATGAGCCTAGCACCAGGCCCTATTCGTGGTAAATGTTTAGTGACTGTTGAATGAATGAATTTCTAAAATGTGATTAGGTAGGTTGATAAATCGTTCATATTCCTCAGCAAAATGTCAATATACCCACCGTTTTTCCGTCAGGAAGGTCACCCTAAAACTGAGTAGTAAGTGTGCTATGAAGCTCTGACTCTGTGTTAAGAAAGTTCTTATCATGCAGGTCTTCTCGGAAAACCAACCAAACTAATGACGTAGGCATGCGCACACCTGCGTACTTGCCTGCACACACATCCATATGCCTTGCTTTGATAGTGACAACTTAACGGGTAGGAAGAGTTAAATATCAAGTATATTCTAATTCTCTTTACTTTGGGGCTAGCTAATTCATAAAGCATTATTTAAGGACAAAGAGCAAGATATGACTTGACAAAAAATAATGGCAAGGGACCTGCAGAGCCAGGAAGGAATATTAACATCTCTGGGGTTTTTTTCTTTTTAAGTCTATTTATTTATTTGACAGAGACAGAGACAGAGTGAGTTCAGGAGGGGCAGGGAGAGGAAGAGAGAATCCCAAGCAGGCTCCACGGTGTCAGCTCAGAGCCCCGCTCAGGGCTCAAACTCCCAAAACCCTGAGATCATGACCTGAGCTGAAACCAAGAGTCAGCTGCTTAACCGACTGAGCCTCCCAGGTGCCCCGACATCTCCATTTTATCTTCCTTGCTGCTGCCACCACCTCCACCCACGACCACATCCACCAACCAAGGCCTCTAACCACAGATCACTTCCCATCGGGATCTTTTCTTCTCTCCACCTCTCTTCCATTATCTTTCTGGACTGTTGCTATCTTCTCCATGTTCTTTACAGCCCTGCCTCTCGCCTACGAAGCTACCATCTCCATGTTGCTCTTCTCTGTCATTTGTCTCTAAACTACTCTGTTGTGCATGTGTCTTTGTTCCAGCAACTTGTTGCTGCTCTGTCTTAGCCAGCCTGCCTTCCTGCACCTGTCCCATATTCCGAGTGCTAAGGCGTAGCTTGGCAGTGTGGACTAGTTGTCAGTTTCTTATTTTTTTTTTTTTTACTCACACCCCTCCAATGTTTAAAATTTCATTTATTTATTTATTTTGCTATGACCTTGCTGAACAACCTCAGTTTTGTACAACTTCAGAGTAACGGGTTCTCAATTAAACATGTGCCATTACATTAAGGTACAGAGCTTGGGAACAAAGAAAACCTCAAGACACATAGAAGAAATTTGAAATCTGTTTTCCCTGAGTTCATATTCAAGACCCACTTTTCCTATTGTCTCCCATAAAGTCATTACTGCGGCTTCAATTTAAAATGCTTATTTTTACTGAGTTTAATTTAGATACACATTTGCATTGTAAAATGAGTACTTTAAAAATAATCATTTTAGTCTTAAGCATAAATGCTAGTTCTTTGTGAGGGAAGTAACTTCCTGAGTCGCATGTTATCGCTAAGGGTGAAGTAAATTTCTGGAGTGAGATTTTACCTTCTGTCTGCTCTTATTACCAGGAATAGTTTGGATTTGGTATGTATCAAGACTTTTGCATTACATTTACAGAATTTCTGTATAAGCAAAGATTTTTATTAAGACAATTCTATATTCTTATAATAGTTAAAATTGCTATGCATTCATTAGCCACTGAACAGAAAATGAAATGGTGTCTTTGTCCAGTGTGTCCACCATAACATTTATACATAACAAGGTCCTGAAGGGAGGGATGACACTATTTTGTATATTATGAGCACCTAGCATGTGGTGGAAATTTTATAAGGACCATGAGGAGGCAATCCTGTTTTTCTCCAATGTGTTTTAAGTTCTCAGTCAAAAACTTGGGGATCTGTCCATTTTAAAGTTTAAGAAACGGCTGCATTTGAGGGCTGAACAAGCATGAAAAGAAGGAGGAACTTGTCTCCCTGCATCGGAATGTGGACAGACAGGCGTTCCTTTTGGTCGAAGTAGCACACTTGATACGTAGTAGGGGTACAGCAACAATATCTCCTGGTGATCTCTCTAATTCTCTTTATTTCAGCTTTTCTAGCTAAGTTCATTTGCACTGAATTTCTACAAGTCCCAATTTAAGCAACTGAATATAATTAAGAATATTAGCATTTACATATATAGAAACTGTATTCTTTCATTTTGAACAAAACAAACTACTTCTATTTACTATATATTTTACAGAATTTTTGAACAATCAAAACTGAAGGATTTATGTTATTAAAAAGGAGGGCATAAATATCATAGGTTCATATCAAATCTTTTTGTTATAGAAGCTATTCATCTGGAACAGTTACATGCTCCATCAGATTATTTTTAAAAATTAAATCTAAAAAACCCCACAGGTTAAATGAATGTGTCTTTCAATTACCCAAATTAATGCAGCCTCCACAGCAAGAGAACATGTCCAACATCTGGATTTTGGAGTTGGACAAGGCTGGTAGACTTGTCCATACCAATTTATTTTGTCTAGGAAAGGGTAGGGGTGGGGGTGGAGAGAGGGAGAATAGAGGTGTGGGTGGCCAGTCCTGATGTCAAGCAACCCTAAAGCATCAGCCTCCTTCCCCATGATGCTGTTTCTGAATTTCTGAAGGTCACATAAAAGCACTGATTTTACAGCAAGCAACTGAAAACTGGCTACACAGGAGAAACCGTGGTGGGAAGACTGAATCTTTCGCTCTACTTCTGCCCTTAACCATCCAACAGGTTTGAATCACTGGTGCAGGCTTTTTCTGCTTTTAGCATGAGGGGCGTATCCCCAGCGCCCTGGGTAAGCCTACTAAGGATCTCTCATCCAGAGTTTATGAAAACATTAATTCTGTCTTCAGGGCTGATAATCAGGATGAATGATCTCTTATTTATGGCTTATCAGAGTTGAGGAATTTAATAAATAGATTCAAGTATTACAGAATTTATAACCCAGGGCATGATTTGGTTTATAACATGTTTTACAGGATCATAAACATATATTTTCAAAAACCATGCTTTAGGAAATACGCTCCCTGTTCATGTTCCAATTTGTTCATTTCTTTTTTTTTTTTTTTAACTATTGTCTCAGTTGTGTTTCTTTGTCTCTTTCTACCTTTAGGCCATTTCTACCTGTTCATTTCCAAAAGCTGGAAGAGAATGAGAGAGTGAGGGAGAGAATCTAAACAAGTTAATAGAATTTCATGTGTGCTGTGACATTGAAGGAGTTTGGGCTTAATAGAAGCTTTAACACATTTTATAGTACGCTCTTTAGTATACTTTCCCTCTCCAGATTCAAAATCAGGTTAGTCTCTACCCACATTTTGTTACATTTCATAGTTATCATATGCAAAATATCGCACTTTGGGAATATCTGGTCTTTCATTATTAATGCTTGCCTCCCTAACTTTTTAAGAAAAAATTATACATGAAGTTTATAAAAAGCCAACATTCAAAAATTAATTATACAACTTTTTCAACATGACCTATTGCATGAAGAGTAACAAAGATGCTGATTTTTTTCAGAGATTTGACCTGTGGTTCGCATTTAAAGGTCAGACCTTTATTTCATGGAGTTGCCCACCAAATTAAATTTTATTTGGTCTGTCAACATTTTATTGTGTTAAATTGTTATTATTTGAAATCCATGTATTATTAAAACATAAAACTTTTTCTCTGGCAAGAAATGTAACCACGAATGGTTAGATGGGCTTGTATCATTTTTAATTTCAGGATGCCCATAAAAGTATGGATTAATTGGAACTATGCAGGGTTGGAATTTTTTTCAGAAGAAAGCAATGGTACATTTTTGTAATGGTTTAGAAACTATAGTTTTTGCACCTTTTTTTTCTGTGAGAGATGAGGAAAAATTACTGGCTTTCAAATTCTGTCAAGTAGCTTTTTATCTTGGTAATTTGCTATACCAGTTGGGTAGAGGTAAACAGACCCCACTCTGAGGAGCTTCCTTGAGGGGGCTATATGAGTCTGATTGAACACTTTCCATTATTCCTAATGGGCACCCAGTAAAAAGTGCAGTCATTCTGTATTAGGATATCTCTGACATCAATCTTGCTTTACTTAGAATTTGTATGCTGATGATTTTCCAAAGATGATCAAAAGTATCATTTTTATAGTAAGTTTATGACACTTTAAAATAGTCAGTAAAAAACAATTTTTTTAATGTAAAAAAAGTCAGAGAAAATACCTCACCAGGGATCAGGGATAATGATGATTGTAACAACCGAATATTAAATTTAGCTCTGACACTCACATCCTATTATATTGTTATTTAGCCTCTCTGTTGTTTCAGATACGTATATATTACACATCTCTTTCCCAGCTAAATTTAACCCCCAGGAAGGACAGAACCTGTCTCATGCTTTGTTGTTGTCTTCTGTCTCATCAGAGCACCTTTCTTGAACACAATAAATACTTCAGATATGTCCTTATTGATTCTGAGAACGTATGACTATTCCTTGCATTTCATAAATTTATAAAATCTTTTACATAATTGAGAGAGGACATACTTGCTTCCTTAAATATCCATTTGATCTGTATTTTCTGGCTACACTACTCAGCCCTCAAAATGAATTCTAGTAATGGCTGTTAGATCTAGAAAACAATGCTCACAACTTTTGATGCATCAGTGTGTCTGACTGCCACCCCCCCCCAACTCCCAACTCTGGTGCCTTTACTCTACTTTTGGGTACATCTGTAGAATCTTTTGTTACAACTGTGAATTCGCGCTATATGCCACAGAGCTAAGTTTCTAAGGTTTTTGTGGATAATATGTTCAAATTTTCTCATGAATTCATTATTTAGTATCCTGACACTATTACATTTACTCATCCAGATATGTTACTTTCCTTATTTTTAACTTTAAAATAGATGAAAAACAGCTTTGAGATGCAAATATTTTTTTCCTTTTTCTCTCCAGAACTTGTTGGCAAAGAAAGTGCTCCTTCTCACTGCGTGTGTGTGTGTGTGTGTGTGTGTGTGTGTGTGTGTGTAGTATATTTCATCCATCAAGAACATTTACAAATTCCCCTAACTTGAAACAGGTTAAACTGAAATTGGGTCTTGTTACCAACAGATTAAAAGAGATAGAATTCACCAGAAGCACAAAAAGATTTATTTCCTGGACCAGAAAAACCCAGTCATCACAGGATGGCCTTGGCCTCAGTGATCAATGGCGAGGGCAATATGAAAAAGTTGAGGAAAGAGCAGAGACCATCACTACCCTTTCTAACAGGATATCCCGACAGTATTTCAGTTCCAGGCACCCGACGTGCTCCAGTTTTTACTTCATCAGTAATCCAACATGTCTGATTTGCCCACACCACACTTTCAACTTCGTTTACCCATTTGACCTGGAACAAAATGAAAGCACATTTTGCCCAGTTGAAAGGTCTCCTGGCAAGTTGGTTAACAACAGGCTTGCCAGTCCCGCTTCAGTTAGCAAAGAATAAACACATTTCATTTGACAATTACTAGTGTAGTGACACCCTCACTGTGCAATTTTCTATTTCACATTCTCGAACCATTTTTTTTTTAACTTGCTGTTCAACTCTTGTAATTCCTGCTTCCTCAACAAGATTTCCAATTTCTTGAGAAGTTTCTACATTTCTTCGTGGCCATGATTAACCCCAATTTATTTGTAAAGAAGAGGGACCGAATAAAAAGTTCATTTGAAGGGAGACAAAGTCCTGCCTCTTCCCTCGGTAGGTGAACCTTGTGGCTCGGTACATGCCAATTAAGGGATCAGGCTAGGGCTTCCACAAGTACCAATTTTACTGTAATTCTCTACAATGTGGCCACGTGGGAGTGTGCACTTGCGGCAGCGCGAGTACACTTGGGGCGTGAGGACGCCGCCGGCAGCCGGACCTGCTTCCTCGCCGGGCCGCGTCCCCAGCGCCCCGGTGCGCACCTGGGGACCGGGCGCGGCTGGGGCGGGCCTCGGCCCTGTTCCCAGCGCTTGGAGGGGGAAGGGGGTGGCGAGGACCGGGCGGCGCCACCTGCGGCGCGGAGAGCCTTGGGCGCCGCCGCAGGCCGGACTCCAGCCCTCGGCGTCCCCGGGGGCTCTGCCTCCGAAGGAAACCTGCGCCAGTCCGCGCGGACCAGCCGCACTAGGTTTAAAAGTGTATTTATGGTGGTCACGGTGCACACGGAAAATCTCGCTCCGCACCCCCAGGGCGCGCTAGGCCTCCGAGCCCAGAGACAAGCCCCTCCCAGCGCAGCTGTCGCCGCCGCCTGCGGGCTCCTTTCACTTTCTCACGGCCAAGTCACCCAGAGGGGCGCCGCTGCCGCCACCGCCGCTGCGCCCGAGGACTCCGCCCCGCCCCGCCTCGCCGCCTGTCCCCGCCTGCCCCGGCCCCGCCCATCCCGACAGCTTCTGCCTGCGATTGGCGCGCGCGAGCGGCAGCTCCAGCTCGCCTCTCCTATTGGCTGGGACCCCATGTCAGTCCGACGGTTGACCGCCACTCCCTCCGCCCTCCTGCAAAGTCGCCTTCCTATTGG